>NC_044905.1:97151648-97404766 GCF_001633185.2 Quercus lobata
AGCTCATCAGATTTTTATTCAGAACTTGAGATGGTTAGACATTCATGTTCTATCATTGCAAATGGGATTTAGTTATTTTCTCAAGACTGAAAGATTGATGAATCCTTCATCTGAAGCAGGATCTGCAGAAGGTTTTTGAAGTTTTCATGGGGCAGTTCCGACAACTTTTTGGTCTTCAATCTCACAGTCATTATTTTGGTTCCTCTGGCACATACAGTCTTAGCTAGTGAAAAAGGCTTCTCAGAATGGTAAGAAAATGATTCTTTTGTTATCTAATTAAAATGATGGGTTGAGTAACTTCTGCTGTATGCTTGCGCTTATTTTACCATGTTTGTTTTGTTGTAAAATCTGGTTAACTGTAAAACATTTTCCGGTCAAACTGTAAAATTAAGGCAAGAAGAAAAATGTTTTACACTTAAAACAAGTGTAAAACTTTTTACATCTGACTCCTCATCAGCCACACTGCCACGGTACCATCCCCTTCCCTAAATTCTCATCAGCCACAGCCATCATGGCCAACCATCTCCTTCCAGACTTTCTGCTTTGTTTCCTTCATCAGTGCACATTTTCTGAAATGGTTCTTTGTTTTTTAGAACAGGGAAAATAAATTCTTGCTGGAAGATATTTTTATGAAAAAAGACATCTAATACACTTTTGTTGAAAAGATTTCTAAAATAAACTTCCAGATGCTATGAGCATTATTTCATTTTTTGTATTTGCTACCTTCATGTTTGTATTTTACACCAAAATAAATATGTAGACTTGAGTTATTGTAAGTTAAGATTACTAAATCATCCTAATAACACTCAAGGGACAAGGGTTGTGAGTTGATATATACTTTTGACAAGTTTTCACTGTATTTATTTTTATTAAAAGAAAAATGAGAAATTGTAAATACATGAGGAGTACATAAATGGGACACCCAAATAGCTACAGCCTATGATATAAATCTGTAACATCAATAAAAACTCTGAAAAGAAAAGAGAAGGAACGGTTTCCAAAACAGACATTGACTCAAAAGACTGATCTAAAAAAATAATAGATTAAGCTTATTCCAAACCAATTCTTCTTGACACCTTCAAAGATCTGGCTATTTTGTATATGAGATCATCACTCTTGTTTTGATAAACTTTTAGCAGTTCTAGCATATGGAAGTTTGTGCTTCTAATTTATTTTTTGGTTTTCTCCTGGATAAGGTAAAATATTTTCTTGAGGCGGCAAACTTGGCTCAAAGGAATGCCTCTCTTGGACTTTATGATGCTTCAGCTGGTATGTTACGCCAGCTCCTTGTAGGTTGTAGCACTTTAGCTTCAATTGAGGAATTTCTGCTATATTCTCATTGCAGCAACCTAATATGTAGTTTTCTCTCTTTCCTTGTCAGTGTCCTCTAGGCAAAGCAAGATCTCTGGCAGAAGATGCAGAAGATGCAAGATCTCTAGGCAACCTAATATGTAGTTGCAGTATGATTGTTTAATTTTTGTGCAAGAACTTGGTTTTTCATTCTAGGTATGTATGGATCTTTTCGTATCTATTTTTTTGAACATTGTTTGTATATGTTTGATTTTGCTTCGCGAAAGGGATTAGTGGTCTAGGGATAAGAGTAACACCGTGATTGACTTTAAGCTATGTATTTTGTTGTGTAAAAAAAGTGAGTAAATGTATATTTACAAATTTGGGTTATTTATTTATTTATTTATTATTTATTATTTATTATTTAATTTTTTGGTTTTTCTTTAAGCTCATAACTAACAGTTTGACTCAGATGAATATACTTGTGCTTTTCCGGCAAACAAAAATTCAAAGCAGTTATGATTTGGGAAAGAAAAAACAATTGTTAAGTTTTCTTACCTTACGTGTTTTGGACATGTAATAGCCTTATCATGCAATTTTGTAGAATGTGCTAATACGTTTGTGTTAGTTATGTTTATAAGCATTTGACATTTTAAGGTCGGTAACTTTTCTTCGCTAATGGTTTTCTCTTGCACAGAACAAGAGAATGGAGAAACCCAATCTAGACGAATTGTACCACGTATTTACCAGTCGCGCAGTAAAATTCATCGACTACGGCATGATGGGTGATGGTTCCAAGTCTGAAAGCTGGAAAGAATTCAAGACAAGTTGTTTAGGGAATTTCGCGAAGAATTTGGTGAGGAAGAGCCTGGGCGAAGGTGTAATGTTCCCTCCAAATCAACTACTTCCTCTTTTTATTGTAGGTTAAAGCTTAGTCATTGCTTTTCTTCTTCTTTTTTATTGCAATATTACTGTGAATTTTTTGATTACAATATTATAATACAACAACTGTGGAATTTGGATGAGTATCATCTTGTATACAAGAAATACAAATTGTGCAATTTGGATAAGTATCACGTATTAATTAATTATATTGCAGTGACCTCTATTTCGAAGCATACAATATATAGGCAAAGGAGAGTGATTGACCATTATATACATTTTACTAATAGATTTGTAAAAAAAAATTAAAAATAAAAAATAAATTGCCACAGATTGAGAAAAATGGAACAATTTTTTTTTTTTTTTGATAAGTAAGAAAGATATATATTAAAAGCTACCTCATGAAAACACAAGGCAGAACAGAGAATACAGAGAAGGAAAGAAACAAAAAAGAGAGAAGAAAAAGATAAAAAGAAGAAAACAAACGGAGACAACAAAGAGCATATTAATTACAGAGAAGAGAACTAAGGAACATAGGGATAGAATCACTAGAGGTGAGTCCCCAAGCCCTAGACCAATCAAAAAGAGAGCCACTAAAATAAGCGAGCAACTGGTCATCGGGCTTGTCCCTATCCTCAAAAGTACGCCAATTACGCTCCCTCCAAATACACCACAATAGGCACACCGGAACTAGATAAAAATGGAACAATTATTACTAAATAATAGACTAACTTTTACGGGTAAAAACCTAAAACGCGGGGGTTTTATTAATTTTTTTTTTTTCCTTTAAAGATAAAATTGTAAAATCATGGAGAAAATTGCTTCTAAATAATAGGCAAAATTTTAGGAATAAAAATACCGGGTAAAAACGTAAAAACGTTTTTTTTTCCTCTTCTCTTTAAAGTTATAATTATAAAATCATAGACAAAATGGCTTCTAAATAATAGGCAAACTTTTAGGAATAAAATTACCTAAACATGGGTTTTCCTATTTTTATTTTTTTGCTTGAAATTGTAAAAAAATTATCAAAGCAACGTTCAAGGATCACAATTGATTAACTGAAACAATAAAAGTAATGCATTTATTTTTCACCAAAACTCTATTGGATATTGTTATCCTTAAACATAGCAATTTATCCTTAACAATATTGCACAATCCAAAATCCTGAATCTCAACCGTGGAACATAATAAGGAAAGTAAAAAAAGAAATGTAAAACAAAAAGATAATTTAGGATTCTAAAATCCTAAAACATGAAATTTTTTATTTTATTTTTTATAATGGGAAACTGTGCTGGTTAGTAGGCCATTAGTAGAGAATCTGAAATCCTAAAATTTAGGATTCGTTTGTGGCTTGAATTGTAAAAAAAAAATATATATATATATATAAAAATACTACAAAATTTTAGTCTTAAGTATAGTATCTTAGGTGTTATTCCTTAGGTTATTTTCTTAAAATTCAGTCATGTGGTTACTTAAATCAAAAATACTATGATTGGATGGGCTTATGTGCAGTACAACTTCCTAGATGAGCGACTTGTCAATTGATTGGATTAGAGAGTGTTTTTAATTTTGTAATCTTCATTTGTGTACGAGATCACTAACATAATTGGTGTATGTGCTAGAGTGGCTATTGCTTATTACTTTCTTGGTAACATAATTTTTATCCCATACTTATTGCATTATTATGTAATAACTAAATTATTTTGATTTTTCTTATTTCATGGAAGACCTATTGCATAAATTTGTTTTAAATTTTATTCGTTTAACTTCCCAAATGCAGGTCCTTTATGGGCTAGAATCTGCAGGTCTGTTATGGGCTGGAATATGCAGGTCCTTTAAATTTTATCAAATTTTTCCTGGTCGATGCATCTTCTGGCTCTCATGCATACGGTGCTGAAGCAAATGCATCTTCTGCATCGAATGTTGACGAGCTTCATCAAGAAATCTCAGTTCGTTCAGCAGTAGTCATAATTCCATTGATTATTGTGTGGACACACACACATATTCCTTGGAGTATTTTCTAGAAAATCCATAGAGGAGGTACAAGAGAAGAAGATGTTGCTGGAAAAGCTACAAGTCAGAATGAATGAAGCAAAAGCAAAGGCCAAGAAGCTTAAAGTGTCATTCGAGAATCTTCTCAAAAATAAACCCGAGGTTTATTATTTGAAAAAACTTAATATTTGTTTAATGGTAGTTATTTGAAAACATAAACAGAAAGAATAAAGAAAACATAAAGAACGAATAACAAAATAATATTTAAATGAAATGGTAAAATAATGGAAGTTTTGATATTTGGTGGATTGTAAATTGGTATGTTAAAATTGATAAAGCAGGAATTGAACTGAAATTGTAAATGCTGAAATATTTAGCAGTCTTCATAAGTACGCTCTAATGGTTTAGTCCTAAAATCAGCACTTGTATTAAAGGTTTAATGTTCAATTTAATCATTACCCGTGATAGTGGCTGCATGATTTGAACTCAGAATACTATGATAATTTCTCATGGATAAAACTATTAAATCTGATTATGTTGAACATTATAGCAAGTGGCGTTTATCATAAAGTTAACTCAAAGAACCTGCAATCCATAATATTGGGACACGTTTGTGTATTTGGGATAACACTCGATTACAGTCCGTATACGTTATATTTGTGTATTTATTGATATTGTCATACTGGCTTTAGAATTGTGTTGCTTTATTGGGTTTTGGTATGATTTATGTTATGAGGTTGGAGATTGTAAATATTGTTTATTCTTTTTTATTTTTGTTCTGCAGGGAGTTATGAAGGCAATAAATGTGAACAAGTCGACATCTGCTGGGTGCAAAGTGAAAATATGGATTGTAGATTGGTTTGCCCAGCTAACCAATAAGATGGGAGGTCAGTTGAAGAAAATTGATGTTGTTGGGCGCTACCTCATTCAAATTTGGAAGGTCGTTGGGATGGATATTGATGGAGGGAAGGTGGAGTTTCTGTGGTCGTCGAACGAGATAAACCGAATCAAGCTCATGAGTACTAGCCTCTTGTGATGGATATAGCACAAAGGAATACGGTTTCAAGGATAAAAACGTGAATTATGGTATGATGATTATTATTATTACTTTAATATGCTGGTGATGTAGTCGTTATTTTTACTTCTATTATATTTTGCTGCAGGTGTGGTCACATTATGGGTCGAAGTGATGAGGAAGAGTTCACTGCAGCACAAATTTTCTACCCATGCATGCAATGTGCTTATGTGTGGTCTTTATTTGTTTTGCTTACTGGTAATTTACAAACATGTTACCCAGTTTACAACAAGGTCAGGAGAAGATGTCGAAAAGTGATCCACTATCTTCAACTTTTATGGAAGATGATGAGGTAGGGTGCATGTATAGGGGTATCAAATTGCCATATAGGGGGTTACATAGTGTTTTCTTTATTAGTTGTGCATAGCATAATGATACTGGATTATAAACTAGGTTAACCTTAGATTTAGTCTGCCTCCATGTTGTAGGCGAAAGTAAATTTGAAGATAAAGAGAGCATACTGTCCTCCAGATATTGTGGAAGGGAATCCATGCTTGGAGTATGTGAAGTACCTCATTTTAAAACGTTTGTAGTAGAGTGCAGTGCAAAGAATGGTGGTGATAAGTAAGTCATAAGGATTTTATTATGAAATCTTTACTTATTTTATTTAGTTAATGGTACGACATCTGCCTTTTCACATGCATGTCAACCCTTGCATCTTGTTCAAAGTCCGTGCTCCTTAAGTAATTTCTATAGTTGCTTGCGCTATTTTTCCAAAATCATTTTTCATTGGGAATAGTAACTCAGATTGTTTTCTTGCAATGTAAGTTTTTTCTACAATCCAAGAGCTTCGAAAGCTTTGAAGAATTGGTTGCTTACTATGAAAGTGGAAAGCTACATCGAGCTGATATTAAACCAGCCTTGGCAAAGGCTTTCAATAAAATACTAGAGGTATGTTGTTTCCTTTTATCCATTTAGCTCTAATTAATGCCTCTTAGGTAGATTGATTCCCCATCACTTTGGGGAGTCATGCCACTACTTTACACATTTTGGATAAATGATGTTGGACTTCTGCAACCCATTACCATGTTGAAGCTATGATTAAATTGCTAGGACCTTAATTTGATTGGCCCACATCCTTTAGGGTATGTTTGGAATTGCCCCATCCAAACATAGGGTGAATTTTTGGACACTATGAGGCTATTGCAAAGTATGCTCAAGGGACCCTATAAATCATCAAATTCGTTAATTCTGTGCTCTACCATCTTTGTTCTGTCTATTTGTAGCGTGTAAGAGAACACTTCAAGCATGACAATAATGCAAAAGATCTTTTGAAAAGGGTTAAGGTATGGTCGATTGACTTTTAAAATTAATTTCTTTTAATAATGAGTTTTGAAAATGTTAAGAGTGAGAATTAGCAGTTGCACATATAAATCGTGCCTTCAATCAAGCCTTGCACTAGTGGTCTGAATTAGCAGTTGCACTAGTGGTCAAGCCTTGTTGCAATGACAAGTGCCTTTCACCAAAAGTAGTTGTGGGTTCAACCTTAACCACTGAAAAACCCCACAAATATAACTAAGTTTTGTGCACTTAGTACTACGACATTGCAGCCAGTTGTATTCCTTCATTGAGAAACATACTCGTTTTAGGCAAGTATTAGATTCAATGTTTTGAAAAAAAAAATATTATGACATACATATTCAAATTTTCAATTGCATTGGGTTTTGATTAGAATTATTGCTTTATTTGTAGACACAGATATCACTGTTATATCAAACCTCTTGAAGCATTGGAAGGTGAAGAGTCCAGGAAAAGAAGGCAGACCGCTTCTTCATCATGCAGGGCTTGTTCAAGCTTTATCAGATCATGTTCTGCTTTTTCATACTTTCAATTTCCCATCGTCTGATTGAGCTCTAACATATTATTATGGAAGAAAAATTACTGTATAATTGGAATTATTTATAATAAAAACAAAATATGAAATGTAAAAACCTTGTTAGTATACCACATAGATTCTCCAATGACACTTTAAGCTTGTTGGCCTTTGCTTCTGCTTCATTCATTCTGACTTGTAGCTTTTCCAGCAACATCTTCTTCTCTTGTACCTCCTCTATGGATTTTCTAGAAAATACTCCAAGGAATATGTGTGTGTGTCCACACAATAATCAATGGAATTATGACTACTGCTGAACGAACTGAGATTTCTTGATGAAGCTCGTCAACATTCGATGCAGAAGATGCATTTGCTTCAGCACCGTATGCATGAGCGCCAGAAGATGCATCGACCAAGGAAAAATTGATAAAGACATAAATAATGTAAGTTGGACTTACATTTGATATCCATCTAAAGTGTGAACCTCCTTCAAATTCAGGATCCTTCGCTGAAAAGCAAGTGCTTTTCCCATTTCATAATCTCAAACAAGAACTTGCTTCTCAATATCACCCTGGAAGGTTGATTCCTAGACTTGAAGTTGCTACTTGTCATTTTTATGTCTAAGCAATAAGCATGCAAAATATATCAGAAACTTTTGTAGTACCAAACATGATTGTTACACATAACTTGTAATGTGTTTTCTTCATAGTTTTGTTTGTATATATTTTTTGTTTAATGGTAAAACTAATTAGCTTGCATGAATATACAGATATATGTTGTCTCCATAACCATAAGGACATTGGTAAGCTAGGAGTATTTTGCATTTAAGTACTTTTTGTTTAGTTCATTTTCACTAGCCTAAGTGCTAAAGGTTTAATTCTTGCTTTTTGGTTTCAACTTTCGTATAATTCGTTAACGCAACCTTTTTGCAACTTGGTTTCGTGCTTCTAGCTTTGATATGGGAAGATAAGTTCCCACCTTTCATGCTTCTGATAATCGCAATACTGAATGATGGTATTATTTCAAAGAGCCTCTTGCAAATATTTCTTTCTTTTTTCTATTACTTAGCTAGTATTCTTGGCCTCGTTTTCTTTGTAAAGAAACTAAATAGTTTGCAAAAAATATATAATTAATTAAATTGATAAATATATGAATGATAGATTTTTGTTTTTGCATTATATGGGAAATGTGATCAAATTCTGTTTGTGATTTGTATTAGGTACCATCATGACGATTTCAAAGGACCGAGTAAAGCCATCTCCAATGCCTGACAGTTGGAAGTTGAATGAAATATTTGAGACCAACATTGTCATTGCCACCTTATCTTGCTTTGGTTACCGTCTTAAAAGGGTGGATAACTTTCTTTTCCGTGCCATTTCTTAGTGTGATTGCAAATTTTGTATAGAGAGAACAATGTATTGAGATGTGGATATTTAAGCCTTGATTGGCAGGAATTTTATGTTTTGTATAGAGAGAACTATGTACTTGACACATTTTTTATATCAAAACCTTGTGTCTCATATTATTTGGAGTTAAGATCATTTCACTATATTGTCAAAAGCACTCATTTGGTGTTATGGAGTGGAGTAGTTTATTGAATGCAATGCATCTATAGGTTACAATGAGCATAAAAATTTTAAAATTTCATATTCGAAAATAGAGTATATGTGAATTTAAAATGATCAGTCATATGCAAAATATCTAAATATAACCTAGCAATAATGCTAGCTGGAAGGCATAACAATATAGGAGCCGGTGATTCCAATTAATTGAAGACTGAGTGCGGAAAAAGCTACTTCCATGAGGAGGACCATTTATGAAACGTGTATTTATTATAATTTAGATTTAATAGTATTGGCATTGGGGTTTGGGTAACACAGGAGCTCAATCAATTAAAGTTACAAAGAAAAATAAAAAAAATATCCCAGTGTACACATCTACCCCACATAAAAGGAGGCCAAGTGGTTAAAAAAAAAATTACAAAAACATAAACAGAACTTTTTCCCTTAAAAAGTTCTAAAAAGCTCATTTGTAGAGAAGAACAACAATTGTGAGCTTTAAAAAAATTAAATAAATAAAATAAAAATTTACATTCCCATGGAACTCGAGTCTATAAGACTTGAGAACCAAAGAGCATCAATGCTCTGTTTACTCAGAAAGGTCCGGAGGGTGACTCTGTTTTTTACATTGGAACTTGAGTTTCATAGACTCGAGTTCCAGTGGAAATTTTTTTTTTTTTGGTTTTGCTCTGTTTACTCCGAGAGGTCCAAGAGGGTTGCTATGTTTTGCTCTGTTTTTTCCAGTGGAACTCGAGTTTCATAGACTCGAGTTCCACTGGAAAATTTTTTTTCTTGGTTTTGCTCTATTTACTCAGAGAGGTTTACTCGAGTTTCATAGAGGTCCAAAAAATTTTTTTCTTGGTTTTGCTCTGTTTAGGGTTGCTCTGTTTTGCTCTGTTTTTTCAGTGGAACTCGAGTTTCATAGACTCGAGTTCCACTGGAAAATTTTTTTTCTTGGTTTTGCTCTGTTTACTCAGAGAGGTCCAAGAGGGTTGCTCTGTTTTCCTCTGTTTTTTCCAGTAGAACTCGAGTTTCATAGACTCGAGTTCCATGGAAATTTTTTTTTTTTTTTGCTCTGTTTTCCTCTGCTCATTCCAGGAATCATTCACTGTGGAATTTTTTTTTCTTTTTTCCTGGTCATGCAGACAAACCAGAAACTGAAACGTGTGCATGCACCTGCTGAGAAACAGAGATAGACAAACTGTGAATATAATCCATAAACACTCATTCAGAGGCAAAGAAGCTGAGAATGTAAATACACGTACATTACATCAAAACGCGTTTATTGTACGCACGAAACTATAGAAACTTTTACGCTCTCTGTATAAACATGGTTTTACAATGCAAAATGCAGTTACATCGCAGGAAAAGGCATTCTCAATATCAACATTCTAAACATGCCCAACCACGCTTAATTTGCAATTCTAACCATACTACGCAAATCACAATCTTCATAGACATACATTGAATAGAGATTTACAAGTACATTCAACAAAAACCAAAAAGTTCACATAGAGCCAATACAACGTAGTCACTTTTCCTAACATCGGCTGTCCGCACAACAAAAACATCGTCCTTGGAAGCATGCCTGAAAAACGTAGAGTAATCACATTAGGAGAGAAGATAGTAAACATTAGGTCAACATGGAATGAACAACAAATATTTAACCGATGCATAAGTATTTGCCATCTACCTACCTAGTGTGGAACATGACCGCTTGTGGAAGCGCCATGGGACTGCGGACATTTTCTGCGGTTATGCCCGGAAGCATGACACAGTCCACATGTCTGCTTAGGCTGACTCTCTATCAAATCTGCATCCTCCCTCCGCCATCCCGGTTCTCGATCCTTATTCCTCACTCCATCCATCTCATTCCTTATTCTCGACTTCACTGGTCGACCTTTGGCCCGCAACAATGCTGGATTAGGCAACCACTTTGGCCCTATGGGATCCCTCCACAATGACTGCGACTTAGGAACCACAAATGCATGCTCATAAGTGTTAATGGCATTGTTCAAACCATAACACGGGTGAATATATGTGGTCGAATCAATATGTAAATAGTCACATACTCTAATTGCATGTGAACACGGGATCCCTATGTTTTGCCATTTCCCACAACTGCATGTTCTTTCCTGTAACCGAACTTCATAACTGTGGTTTCCCCCTCCTGCACTACACGTGTTGAGTTGGGTAACTATTTGAAATATCAGCTCTTCATTGCTAAATGGCTTGAGATAATGTTTCTCAGATTTACTCTTATTCTCATCCCACTTGGAGAAGGCATATTTACTCCATTTCTTACCCTCTGAGAACTCAAAAAGGTATTCTTTGCGACGGTCGTGGAAATATTGAACAAGTTTGTTCCAAGTGAACTCAACCAACGCGGCAATAGGAAGGCCCCGTGCACCTTTCAATACACCATTGAAGCACTCTGATATATTGGTTGTCATTGCCCCAAAACGTCTCCCACCATCATGTGACTGAGTCCACATATCCACAGACTCGCCCATTAGGTATGTGTATGGAAGATAATCTTGATTCTTTTCCTTGCCATCCTTCCCCGTCAACTTCTTCTTATTTCTAATGGCCTCAATTTCCGCCTGCTTAATGGTCTCCATTATGGTATAAAATTTCACTGCCTGACTAGCATATCCGGCTTTCAATGCCGCTGACTTTAGAGTCGAGTTCTGAAAATGTGTGTTAAAGTTGCTAGCAACATGTCGAAGGCAATATCTATGAAATACCAGTGCTCTTCCATCATCCCTTCTAGGCCAGTTTGCAATGGCGTTTTTGATACCGAGATGTCGGTCAGAAATTATGCAAATGCCTTCGTTAGGTATCACGCGGCCAATCGCATCTCTGAGGCATTGTAAAAACCACCTCCAACTAGACCCTGACTCAGAATCCACAATAGCAAAGGCAAGAGGGAATACCTTGTTGTTAGCGTCGGTTGCCATTGCAACCAACAACTTTCCCTGATATTTACCATACAGATGGGTCCCATCAATACTGATAACCAGCTTGCAATATTTGAATCCATCAATGCTTGGACCAAAAGACCAAAACACATAATTCAAAAATACTGTGTCATCTTCACCGGTGGATGTGGTACGATAGAACACCTGGGTAGTCGGATCCTGATCAATATATGCCATTAGCAACTTTTGCAACCTTTGATAAGACTCTTCCCAATTCCCAAACATCTTCCCAATCGCCTTTTGTTTCGCATCCCATACCTTGTAGTAAGAAGGCTTTTGTCCCTCATATTTCGACTCTATCATAGATCTGAGATGCTTAATTGGGGTAGTGTGATCCTCACATAACTTCTTAAGGATGTCATCTGCAATAAATTTACAACTCATCATTCTACCATCATTTCGCACCCCAGTCCGTATACACGTGTGAGGACCCTTGTACACGGTGACCATCCATAGATTGTGGAACTTGGGCTTCATGACTGCGCAGACATACCACGTGCATGACTCATCCACGCATTTCGCACAAAGTTTTGTCGTGGTTGACCTACTGATCATAAAATGTTTGTTTTCCTTGAGGGCACACTTTGTTAATACGCGTTGCACCTCCATTTTATTGGCAAAAGTCAAGCCTTTGCACAAATTCATCCCCTCTCTCCAACTAGACACAAATGGTGTCTCAATATGTGAAGGATCAACCATATTTTCCCAAGTATTTTCGAAAAATGACAAGGTAGGTGGTGAGTACACAGGGATTGTGTCTGTAATGCTTTGGACACTAAGAACATTGTATGCATCAGGTTGACTACCGTCCAATGTCTCATTGTCATCAATGTCCCTCTCAAAGTTCCTAAAGTCCCCTTGTTCAATCCTGTCTTCAATCTCATCTCTATCGCCAAAATCTTCACCGTTAATGGCAATATTTTCATCAACATAGTCATCGTCATCATCATCATCCTCATCCTCGTCCTCATCATCATAATCATCATCATTCTCATCCTCATCCTCATCATCATCATCATCGACATGAACATCTTCATCGGCATGAACAGCATCATGCTCTACATGTGTAAAATACTCATATTGAGCATCTGAAACTGTAACTTGTAAACTTGTTTGTGTTTGTTGGATTTCCTCAATACCAACTTCTGCACGTGGCTCCAACTGTATGTACAACTCAATGTTAGTTACTTCAGGTATTCTCTCCAACTTGTCAAACATGATCTTTACATGTTTGTCTGCTTCTATCGCCATATACTTGTAATTAATCCGGTGCTTCAGGATTTCATTTGGCATGCGATAAGTAATGTGTATGTTGTGCACAGCAGGGTTCTCACACAACTCTTCCATAATCATCATCTTCAATTCGTCAAGGGTCTTCAACCTACGATCAATTTGGGTATAATAGGTCTTTATACCCGACCCTTCAAATGGCAATCCCTTGTTCGCATTGGCATTCTTCAACGGACCACCGTGGTATATGATTATATCAATTTTAGGCATTGTGAACCTGTTAAAGTCAAGTTACTATGTTAGTTAACAAACATTTTCAAGTTCCCTGATCTAAAAGAAACTTGAAGTAGGTCTTTAACTTTCTAATAAAAAGATGCGGCTGAGAAATTTTTATAAGTTGTTTTTCATCATACATACAAACTGAACATTTTTTCCTACAATTTTGGCTGTAGTACGACTATATTTAACAATTGGACATATACAAATCCATCTATCCTTCCTATATACAAAAGGCTAATTACAGCTGCATGGTATGAAAGGCAAACACATGTAAAGCAAAAGATAATTGCAAATGCAATTTTTTGTAACACATACAAAATTGCAAAAGATAATGGGGGACTAAATAATTGCAAAAGATATATCATATAATTTTGTAACACAAACACAGCCACATTTTTTGGTAACACATACAACCCCCCCCCCTCCCCCCAACAAAAAAGAATCGAGACCTTTTCAGTATTTCAACATATTTCATGCTTAAGACATTAGTATCAACTGAAATCCCAGTCAACCATTTTATTAGATTCCAAGACTACCTTTAATAACCACATCAGAGTGGACCTTTTAGCCTAATGAACACACGATACACACTCATTACAAATTAAATCTGCTTCAACATTGTGACTGTTCTCAACAAAAGCCCCTTCGAAAATGAATAAGAGAACCTCTGCTATTATGTACAGACCACTTTCATAATGATTCCATGAAAAGTCGTTACAAGATTAAAGTCCATAATATTTTGTTCACACATACACATCTATATTAACCTGTACTAACCTATACACATCTATACACATCTAACCTATATTAACTTGTACTAACCTATACACATCTAAACTCAATCTGCTACACCACTATAAAAAGTGTTAGGGACCCCTAAAGGTTTCATTGGAAAAAAAAAATGTAAACGTCCACATGATTTACCTATAACAAAATCAATGGTTCTTAAGTTTGCATCTTGTATAGAGGCAGACAATTCCTAAATAAAGGAACTGTCATGTTCTAGTGCTACGTTTACCATTTACTAAACTGAAAAGGGGCAACTCAAGCAGTTAAAATTACATTAATGTCTCTAGCACCATGTCAGAAAGCAAAATGAAGGAAATAATAGGCAAAGTTAGAATTAGTCACTACACAAATAATCCTCTCCAAGTTCTTTTTTTACTATATTCTGAGATGTTCACAATTTCCAGGCATGGCAAACAACATAGTCAACTCCAAAGCAAGACTTACATCCTAGCATCCATACCTAAATCCCCTGAGATATCTGCATACTCATGTCCTGCTAGTCTTTTGTACGCATTATTTCAAGAAGAAGTTTTGTAACTTCAACAATTACTATAACCATGTGCCCATTTTCTTTGTCTTTTAACAATAAATTCAAACAATCCACTAGCTCCTTCAAGATAAAGTGGTGACTCCACAATCAAGCAACACTCCACATCTCAGCTAACAAGGGAAACATACATTGCTATGAATCTTTCATAAAATTTTCTAACCTACAAGAATTGGTGAATCTAATTCAAGAAAGATTGATTCTCTTTAAAATTGGCAGATTTGATCAAGAAGAATTAATGCAGGGAAACACCTCAAAAAGAATAAAGTCAATGAGAACAGAATTTTTTTTATTTCACCAAAATGGCTAATGCAAAAACATATTTTTATCAAGATGGTTAAGATTAATCACATGAATTAGTAATAAATCAAAGAAAATATAACAAATAATATATAGCTCAAATGACATGCAAGCCAATAAAAACACGGAATTGAAATCAAGAACAAAAAGATACTACAAGAAGAACATCTTCTATTAGGAAAAAACATGGAGAGATTTTCATAAACAGAGGCTTTATATCTCTCTTTTCTCTTGCCATCATCATTCGAAAAAACTCTACTTGTAGCTAAAAACAAAAATTTATTGAAATCAATCAATCAATAAAAAAGTTAAAATGGTTTTATCTAGTATAATCACTATGTTGGTAAGTCAACATCATCAATTGACTCTACTTGCTCTTTATATATCTTACATATGTTGGTAAGTCAAAAGCCCAAAATCCTAAAAAATAAATAAATTTCGTTACAGCTCAGAATAAATTAGATAACAAAACTCAAAACACATAAATTAACACAGCGTTTGGCAGCACAGAATGGGAACATGAATTGTGATAAGAAGTCAATAAAAAAGATTTAAAGACACTAAGAACCATTGGAAAGTTCTCTTAGTGGCAAAACCCATACACAACTAATACCCAACTACAATAACAATCAAATCAAAAAACCCATACCTGAAATATGAAATTGTTGAGAGGGAAAAGCAGTGAGAGAGGCAATGTGGTGAGTGAGAGTGAGAGGTGTGAGAGTTAGTGAGGCTGAGTGTATGGGTGAGAGTTGAGGATGCTCTGTTTTTGGGTGAGAGTTTAGTGAGGCTGAGTGTGGACTGAATAATATAGTCCCAGGAACGCGTTAGTAATTATACTACTATCTGTTTTTGAGTGTGGACAGAACGGGTTAGTAAAATAGTTCCACCAGAACTCGAGTCTTATAGACTCGAGTTCTGTTCAAAATTTATTTAGAACGATGGTTGGTTAAGTAAATCTCGAGTCTTATAGACTCGGTTTGTGCCAGGCAAAACTCGAGTCTCTAAGACTCGAGATCTGTTGAAAGTTTCTTAATTCCTCTAATTTAATCTCGAGTCTTATAGACTCGGTTTGTGCCAGGAAAAACTCGAGTCTTAAAGACTCGAGATCTGCGTGGCAATTTTTGCCACCTCAGCAGTTCAGAACAAATGCAAAGCGACTTTATAATACTCGGTTTTTAAGTTGAATCTCGAGTTTCAAAAACTCGAGATGCTAGTTTTCTTAATTGTTTGAAAACGTTCCTAACTTACTATTTTGAATGGCTGAAGACATCTGTTATGCACAATACCTCTAATACCCTCCAATACCCTCCATTCCACGTCGGATTAAATTTCGCCCCATTTCGGCCCGTTCCGGTCAATTCAGGCCAATTTTGGCCGAAATTCATTTTCCGGCCGGTATAAATTTTGGCTTCTTATTTTCCCTTTCTGAACTTGATCGGCATCTTTTTCACTAGATCACCAAAAATCCTTCTCATTCTCTCATCAGTATCACATTTTTGCACTTGTAGCTCTTTGTCTCTCTATCATCTCTCACTATCTGACCCTCTCAACCGTGATATAGAAGTTGAAAATAAAATTGAAGAGCAAGATGAAGCAAAAATGGCGTGACTTGTGAAACAAAAAGGGAGAAGAAGAAGAGGAGAGGAGGAGAAAATAGCTTAGAAGGTAGGGAAATAGGAAAAACTGAAAAAGTAGTCACCGAAGCTTCTTGGAAGCTCACTTGAGTTTTATTTTATTTTTTTTAAACCATAAATAAATGTTTTTTTTAATAATAATAATTTTTTTTTTTTTTTAGGTTTACTAATTATGCCCTAAGCCCTAAGGGCACACTTTAATAAATCTTCTATTTATTTTACCATACACTTAAGCAAAGTTTTTAATGAATTATTATTATTTTTTTAGAGAGTTTCAACATATGGCGTCCGCTTCTGATGATAGCTCTTTATCATCAGACCAAAACACCAATCAGTTTTTGGTGTAGGCGAGGATTGAACCCCGGATTGAACCCCAGATCTCTTATACAACCATCAGAGACTTTATTAGTTGAATTATTAAATGGTATGTCTTTCATTGTTTAGCATGTTTTTGGGGTGTAGGGTTTTTGTTTTTAAATACATGTTTACTTTTAAGGTGGGTATTTATCCTACGTGGCCTAACAGGAGACATACTAGGGGTTAACTTTCTCTCAATTTTTGTTGTTATATATAGTATTATATTTCCTAGCCCAAAAAAGTAAAAATAAAAAGCCAAAGTAAATATTGGTATTTTGTGCAATAAATGGCTTGTCAACCTTTAAAGTGTTTAAACTAAGAGTCTAAATCTTCTGTCTCACTCTCTATATCTTTCTATACTCCACAAATAAAAACTTGACACATGTACATCTATTTTATTAATTGCTAATTTTTAGCCTTTGTTATTTCAGTTACCTCAATTAATTGAAAATTAAAAAAGACACAACAACCAACACATCCCCACCACCGACACCACCACCATCTTTCTTCGACACCACATGGCCCATAACCACCAACAACAACCATCGCCAGCCCGATTAGCAATCGCAGATGCGGTCAATGTCATCAGATGCAACCATCCACTGTTGCCATTACTGGGTATTGGTATTTGTTATTATGGGCGGATGCCATCATCTGAGCTATTAAAACATTTTTTAGAGATCTAAAGAAGATAAGGTAGTGGTAGGTACCCATCATAGATTTGAAAAAGAAACTTGTTTCTTAGAATATGATGTCAATATCAATGTTTTTCTCATTGGTAGTGGATGGCATACAAACTATTGGTTAAGATCGGCTAAAGACTTTGGAAAGAAAGTATAAAGAAGAAACAAGAGAGCAAAGGTAGAAAAATGTTGTTGGTGACCTGTTGCTGGTGATAAGTGGCATTGGAGAAAGATGGTGGTGGTGTCAGTGGTAGGGATGTGTTGGCTGTTGTGTCTTTTTTAATTTTCAATTAATTAAGGTAACTGAAATAACAAAGGCTGAAAACTAGCCATCAATAAAATAAATATACACGTGTCAAGTTTTTATTTAGACGAAAACATTATTTTGGTTCCTATATTTTGGAGTCACAGTCAATTTAGTCCCTACATTTTAATAGCAATCAATTTGGCATTGTTGGCATGTCCAATATATAAATGGCGAAAAACACATTTTGGTCCCTACATTTTCAGCCGATTTCCGTTTTAGTCCCTAAGTTTTTTTTTTACCGCTTTTAGTCCCTCTCTTGAAAAACACTTCCATTTTAGTCCCTACCGTTACATCAGAAACGGATATTGCAAACGTGGGAAACGGCAAAGTTAAATAATAATAAACTAATGTCCACGTGGCCTAAATTAATAATAAAAAATATTTTTTAATGCCACATCAGCATCTAAATTAAAAAAATTAATTTATTAATTTTAACTAAATAAAAAAATTAAAAACAGAATTAAAAACTAAAAATCTTATGAATTGAGATCTAAGTGTGCCTTGAACAAGAACAACAAGAACACAAACCCAGAAATTATTTAAAAAAAAAAAAAAAAAAAACTAATCAAAGCCAGAAATTCCAATCTCAAAGCCAACCCACAACCACCAAAATAAAACCCACAACAACCCAGGCCAAGAAAATCAACCCACAGCCACAACCCAGGTTGGCCCTCGTCGCCTCCGATGGATAAGTCTCCACTAAATCAAACAAAACCCCCCCCCCCCAAAAAAAATCATCAAATTTATCAAAATTTCAAAAATCGAAAACCACAAAAAAAAAATAAAAAAGAAAAAGAAAAGAGAATTCACAATTTGTATGCACTCGAATAAGCTTTCTCGAGAGTTTCGAGCTAAAACGGAGTCTTCATCTGACGCTTCGGCTTGCTCTGTCCTTCACTGGAATTGTTGTTGTTGTTGAGTTTCCCGTTACTATTGCTGTTGTTGTTGTTGTTGTTGTTGTTGTTGTTGTTGTTTTCTTCATTGTTCTGGTTCTGGTTCTCTTCTTCTGAAGCGGCCTCCATTGATGATGAACACAACAACGATCGAGAAAATCGAGATCGATCACAACCAACCAGCCCACAGCGCTTTTCAAAACCCTAGAAATCCCTAAGGATCCAAAACCAACAACAACAACAAAAAAGAGAGCCTCGAAAAACAACAAAAGAATACGATTTGTGGATTTGTGTAATTTATTCTTTTACCTTTTTAACAAAACTTAAATACGTAAAAGTCAAGGAAGGAAGAGAAAACTGAGAAAGAGGGAAGAGGCGAATTATCATCATCAAATAACAAAATAAAAATAAATATCTCTCTCTCAAATGAATTAATGAGAAAGTTGAGCCAAATAGTGATTAGTGGGTTTGTGGCTGTGGGTTGATTTTCTTGGCCTGAGTTGTTGTGGATTTTATTTTGGTGGCTGTGAGTTGGCTTTGAGATCGGAATTTCTAGCTTTGGTTAGTTTTTTTAAAAAAAAAAAAATAATTTATGGGTTTGTGTTCTTGGATCTGGGTTTGTGTTCTTGTTGTTCTTGTTCAAGGCACACTTAGATCTCAATTCATAAGATTTTTAGTTTTTAATTCTGTTTTTAATTTTTTTTATTTAGTTAAAATTAATAAATTAATTTTTTTAATTTAGATGCTGATGTGGCATTAAAAAATATTTTTTATTATTAATTTAGGCCACGTGGACATTAGTTTATTATTATTTAACTTTGACGTTTGCCACGTCTGCAATATCCGTTTCTGATGTAATGGCAGGGACTAAAATGGAAGCGTTTTTCAAGAGAGGGACTAAAAGCGGTAAAAAAAAACTTAAGGACTAAAACGAAAATCGGCTGAAAATGTAGGGACCAAAATGTGTTTTTCGCCTATATAAATATTAAATAAAATGCTGATATGACAGAATTTTAGTGGCTACATCAATGCTTAGATGGCAAGAAAACTCCACATCAGCTTTTTAGAAAATAATTTTCTTTTCTTTACCAATTTTGTTCCTATCTTTATTTTTTCTTTTTAATTTTATTACAATTTCTTTTAGCCAAACACCCATTCGCACCACCAATCTTTGACAACAAGTCCTCCGTAGCACCTAAAAATCTCCTCCATCACAGATCTAGGAAACCCATGTGAGAGACCGAGAACAGGAGCCTCGTGTTTGGAGAGAATCAGAATTAGTGATAAAGGGTTAGATTTAAGTTTGATTGTGAGAATTGAGGATTTGTTTGAGAAAAGGGGAAGAGATAGAAGCCACTGACATTAGCGGTGGTGGTAGTGCAGATCTAGCCATGGTGGCTGGTCAAGAGAGACAAAGAGGGCTTATAGAGAGAGAGAGATTAAAAAATGAAAAAGGAGAGCTTCAACGGTAGCGAGATCCATGTAGATTCGCAGAGAAAGAGAGGCGGATGCTTGTGCTGTGGTGGCGGCAGTAGTGGCGGCAATGAGCATTGTTGGGAGGCCGATGCCTCTCTCTCGTATTCTCTGTTACCGTCACTGCGTGATCTGCAAAATGGGTAGATGGATAATGGATTTTATTGAAATGTGTTTCAGTTTTGGGTTCTCTTGTTGTGTATTCTTTTTTAGATGCAGTGATTTTGGGGTACATGGATCATCTGACAATCTTCTTGATCTGTAAGTATATTTTGATTATTGGGATCACTAGGTAGTGAAGATTGGTTTCAAAATGTTGCTTCAACTTTGGGAAATGTGGTTCAATTCTAGTGCAGTAATCTAAATGGCAAATGGAGGCATCCTCCCATTCCTGTTTAGAACTGGTAAGAGATGTGTCATACTGTCTTCAGAGGAAATGTTCTTTCATAATTTATTTCCAGTGGTGACGCGTTTCCACAACAATGAACGAATAGTTTCTAAAAAATGAATGGTTAAAGAAATTGTAATAAAATTAAAAGAAAAAAAAATAAATATAGGAACAAAATTGGTAAGGAAAAGAAAATTATTTTTTAAAAAGCTGATGTGGATTTTTCTTGCCATCTAAGCACAGATGTAGCCACTAAAATTCTGCCACATCAGCATTTTATTTAATATTTAAATATTAGACATACTAACAATGCAAATTGTTTGCAATATAGACATTTTCCGTTAGTGAGTTAACGGTAGGGATCAAATTGACTGCAAGTTAAAAATAACAATGACCAAATTTACTGCTACCAAAATGTAGGGACTAAATTGACTATGACTCTAAAATGTAGGGACCAAATGATGTTTTCGTCTTTTATTTATGGAGTATAGAGTGAGACAGAAGATTTAGACTCTTAAACTAATGTATTGGGTGATATCTTCAAAATAAAAGGCATTCAGTATTCATTAATATTAAAAGCATTGTAACTCAGCTAATTGGTAGTGTAAATGCAAAGTATTTAAACTAAAAGCTCATTTAGCATCTCTTGGTGTGTACATAACATCTAGGGTTCAAATCTTTCCTTTCTGTTGTAAATATTGAATTATAAAATTAAAAAATAAATAAAATAAAGGTATTCGGTACTAGTTTAAGGTTTTGCCATATGATGCATTTATTGTGAAGGAATTAGAATATTTTTGCTTCACAAAATTTGTAATAATTTGTTTAATTATTTTACTATTCCTTTCTATTCAGTAAAAAATTATAGTGTTTTCTTTTGTAACAAAATATTAATCTATTTTCATGTTTTTAATGAGATACATGCATTCATTTTTACGTATTACTTTTTTATAGGTGGTACACCAATTATTAGTATTACAAAGGGAATTTATATGGTTCTTTTTTTTTTCTTCTCTCTTAGCTCACAATAGGTTGGGATGATGATTTAAATTTGAGTTCTTTCAAAAAGTGTCACTGAGAAACAAGGGTCTTGGTAATTTATTTTATTTTATTTTATTGAAACGATAGTATATTAGATAAAAAACTAAGATTCAGAATTTACAATGGATTGGATAATAGGCGGACTATCTTTAATCTACATTTGAGTGCCCCTATTCCAACAGAAGCAGCCGCTAACATCCTGGCAGCCATATTACAAGATTTGCTAATTACATTAAAAGAAATATGGTAAAAGTAATTACAAAAATTGCAGATATCTTCCACAAATGTGCCAAAATCTGTTATGACCTATTTAGATGGAGGGAGGAAGGAGGGAGAGTGAAGGGAAGAAAAGTAAAATTTGCTAAAAAAAACTAATTTTGTGCTAAATCTACTTTACTTCCCCTCTCTCTCTCAATCCAAACGGACCATTAAGTTTGAACTTGTAGATACTACTTCATGAAACAATAGCTTATCCTCACCCTCAACAATTAACCTGAAAAATGCCAGATCCCATTGGGAGCACCATGTTAAAAAACAACATATTAGGAGTATGACTTCCTGCTCAAGTCAAGCAGCTCTAGACCTTTAGGTAGGGATGGCAATGGAGCGGGGCGGGGCGGGGCCGAAGGATGGCATCTTCGTCCCCGCCCCGCATGGTTTTGTCTTACCCCATCCCCGCCCTGCCCCACCCCACATGACGAGGAATACTTTCTCATCACATCCCCGTCCCTTGGGGCCCCGTGAAGCCCCATCCCACCTTGTAAAACTCTACTTTTTGTTAATTTGCCCTATAACTAATACAATTTTTTGAATGAAACTTATTTCATTAATAAAAATATACTTGAAATTACAAATTTATCCCATCAAATCAAATCAATTTTTAGAAAAAATTGAATAATCTATCCAAGTGTTTAACAAGACAATCATAATAAATAAATAAATATCTCATAGTATAACACATAACAAAATAAAGACAGAGAATCACATTGGGTAGAAAAAAATATGTTAATATTAATATGTTTGTTTAAATAGTAGGGTTTTAGGGTATGAAAAATTTACAATTATAACCCTTAGTAATGCCCGGGCGGGTCTAAAAAGTCTAAACCCATCCCTGCCCCGCCTAATGGTGCGGGGTTAAAATCTTACTCCATCCTCACCCCACCGCCTTTGCGGGGCGAGAAAAACCCGTGCGGAGTAAAGCAGGGAGGGACGGGTTAAGCGGGATAGGGAAAAATTGTCATCCCTACCTTTAGGGACCCTACTTAGAGAAAGGCCCCAAATATAGGGGTGGGGCCACATAAGCAATTAAAGATTTGGACTAAGTATAAGGAAAACAGAATGTAACAGTTGGGCTGGGCCATTCTTTTTTTGGACCATGAAGCATGACTATAGCCCCCTGTTAAGCTGCCTCCGCCCTTCACGCAACATGACTAGGGAAATAAATGGTCCCAACTGAAACGGAGAAAATAGAGGGGTGTCAGTTTTCACACGAGACTTCTACAATGAATAAATGCCAAGAAATTGTGAGAGGGAGGGTGATGACATTGACAGAGAAGAATTACATGTAGCAGACACGTGGAAACTCAGAGCTTGACTTATTAAAATTAGCTTAGCTAACTTTCAAAAAGTGTTACGTTCACAATATTTTTACAATAAATTTTAAGTAAAAAATTGTTATTGGTTCTAATTTAAATATACGATTTAAATTACTTTTTTGCTCACCGTAACAACCAATAATAACTTGTTTCATAAAATTTGTTGTGAAAATATTATGAACATAGTATTTTTCTTAAAGCTCATAGTCAAGGAACACAATTTTTTGAGCATGTAGTCCATAGTATCTGTAGCAAATTTTTTCTATCAGTTTTTTCACGTTAAAGAGAATTAAATTGACAAGAAGGAACAATAAGTCCAAGGACACACAAATTTCACACCAAAGTTAATGTCTATCTATTGTGTTAAGTTATGATTGGTGCACAATAAGTGGAGTGTAAGTGGTAAACCACGTGAAAATGACATTACTCCTATTATAATTTACAAGTTTTTTTTTTACAGAAATGATATAAATTATAACTTATAATGTGAAAGTGGATGGTGTGAATTGAAGAAGGAAAGGTACTCACTGCCTGTGAAAGCAAGAGCTTCTTGGGAGCAACCTGAATTATATGTTTATCAAGTGTTTCCTCGTAATTCATATACACTTATCAAGTGATTCCTCATAATTCATATACCCCTTTTCCGGCTTTATTTTTTCCTACAAAAGGAAGCAACCTTTTTTCTTTTTCTCCCTCCAAAAATCTTCGGTATTTGTTTCACCGCATTTAAATTTTAAAGCTCCTGTGGCAAAAGTTGTTTATGTAGAAAACTGAAAAAGTGAAAAACTATAAAGGTTATTTTAAAATTAGGATATATTACATTTCTTTTGTCCCCCAAATATAGGGTTTATTTCATCTTGGTCTTGCAATTTTAATAAGTTCGAATTTTGTCCCTCAAAATTTTAAAGTGTAACAAATTAGACCCTTAGAGCATCAGCATCCTGAAATTCCAATTCTATTCTATTTTACCATTCCAAAAAGTCATTTTATCATTATACCATACCATTTTATAATACTTCCAGCATCCTAAACTTTTATTTTCCTATTCTGCTCATTAAAATAATATATCTACTTAATAAAATAATATATCCCAAAACTCAAATAAAACAAAAACCCAAATCACCGCCTACTACCACCGCCACGGCACCACCATGAACAACCATCAACCCATCACTGATCCCAAACCCATCAACCCATCAACAACCACAGCACCGATCAAACCCATCAACCCAACAAATCCATCAGCATCGATCAAAAAAACCACGAAGATCTCAATTCTTTGATTTCTAGGAAAGCAACCTCGGCTACTGATGATGCTATTGACGAGGAGGTCACCGACACTGAATGGTTTTTTTTGGTGTCCATGACTGAGAGTTTTGTTAATGGCGGTGGTCTCCCCGGTCAGCCTTTTTTCAATACCAACCTAATTTGGGTCACTGGAGCCGACCGCTTAGCGAGCTCGCCGTGTGATCAGGCTCGTCAGGGTCAGGGTTTCGGCCTCTAAACTATGGTTTGTATAACAGAGCCAGCAGCAACAAGCGCAGAACGAGGGGTTCTTCACCATAGAATTGAACTTTTTGGATTATGGGTATGATAATAACAATGTTGTGAAGAATGGGAACAATTCAATTTCGACGATGAAGCCTGAATCGGGTGAGATTTTGAATTTCGGGGAGAGCAAGAGGAGCTCTTACGTTTCAGGTCATTCTCAGCGCCTACAAACTCGCATCGGAGATGGACCGAAAGTGTGATAAAGAAGAGGGAGAAAGAGAGGAAAGTGTGAGAGACAGAGAAAGACAGAGAGAGAGAAGAGAGATGAGAGACAAAAAAGTGGAATAAAATATTAATATTATTTTTGGCATAGTGCTATAGTGCCATCTTACATGTAAGATGGCACTGTAGCACTATGCCAAAAAAATTTACACTTTCCCACTTTTGGCATTCCGGCTACTGAGTCCA
The DNA here is from genome assembly GCF_001633185.2 of Quercus lobata. Lineage (NCBI taxonomy): Eukaryota > Viridiplantae > Streptophyta > Magnoliopsida > Fagales > Fagaceae > Quercus > Quercus lobata. Next base: position 97,176,719 of record NC_044905.1, read on the forward strand.
ATTGTTGCTCAATGCTTAAATTTTGTGGACATTTGGCATATCCATGTCCCATTGTGGATGCTCTTATCTATTTTTCCATTTATATGACTAAATGAATGTTGAGGCTGCCAATTTTACTAGGAAATTTTTTTTTGAGGTATCCCATATTTAAGGCACCAAAATCAAATTGAACTCTTATTTTAAAGACAAAAAATTCCAATCAAGAAATGTACAGAAAATAGACATACAGATTAAATTGTTTCTTTCTTGAAATTTAAAAGACTGACTTAGAAAACCAAAATCAAACGGACTACCTATTTTAGGGAAGAAAAAAAGCGATTTACCCTTAAAACTAAACTCTAATATATGTTTGCTTTACCTCGTGTGGGTCCGGGAAGTTTACAATCCGGCCCAAACTCTATCTGGGCCCAGGGCCCGTGCCGAGGATGTCTTGTGCCGAGGACGAATGATCGATGGCCGGGGTGTCAAGGGGAACGGCTGAGGACTACCCTGTCCTCGGCACTCCAGGATTTCGACGGGAAGATCAACGTCTTGGTGAAGGCTACCCCCAAGCAGCTCCCTGAAGGGGATGTGAGCGGAATAAGGCCCACATGGAAGTACGGTGCGTAATAGGTTCAATAAAGACATGTCCCCTCCACATTAAATGCACCGGCCAACATCCTGATCATGTTAATGAGAAAAGACGTTTGGACGGTGTAACTTTGATCCTCGCGACTAAACAAAAAAGTAAGAAGAGATAGTTGATGGGACAGGTATAGAGGTAAGCACCTGCCTGACCGACAAATGGAGGGACAGGATCAATCAAGAGGGACTATATAATGAAAAAGCTAGTGCGCCAAAAGGGGGCTGGGAAAAAAAGGGCCGAAAAACCAGAGCCTTCCAGCCCACCTCCAGGAGAAAGACTCCAGGGGCGAAGACAACTTAACCATGTATGAACACCACGAAAAACCCACCGCCTGGTGATCAAGGCCTAGCCTTTCAAACCCCACGCTTTACAAATGATATTGTTGGGGCCTTTTTACGTACGAACCCAACACTGCTACGGTTCATTACGAATCGTGTCCCCACACCTTGTATTCTCCTTAGTAGCAAAAGTAAACTTCTCAAGTCTTACAATGAAGTCTGACAAGGAAAAAAAAAATTACACCAACCTTTCTTAAAATTTTATGAAATGATGCCTTCACCCCCTTGAAGTTTGTATAAATGCAACAGTTATGCCCTCTCACATCATGATTTTGTTTTTTTAACAAACTATTCCATTAAAAAAAAAAAAAAAAATCTTCGTAGTTTATAAGATCTCAAGGAAGAAGTGTCCTTTTGTCAAAATAGTGAAATATTTTGTTACATAAATTATAGTTTGAGAGTGCATGGGCTTATTTGTTGTACTACACAAATCTCAAGAGGGAAATGTCATTTATTGAAAAGTTTAGGGTACTATATCATTTTGTAAAATCTCAAATAAAATCGGTGCAATTTACCACCCAAAAAAAAATCTTTTTTTTTTTTTTATAATTTTTTTTATATGAAGACTGGAATCTTATTAAAAAATCAAACTGAACGAGATAGGATCAAAGCTTGCACTAAAAAGTAAGGATTTTCTTCCATCCAAGTATAATAATCAACAATGCCTGAAGCATGTTTTGCTAATAAAAAAATCTTTTATTTGAGAGTAGTATGGTTTTTTCCATTACTTTGTTTTGGGCAAAATAATTTTGTACATTACATTTTGGAGTAACATTCACAACATTTTCACAACAAATTCAATGTGCAAGCTATTATTGGTTCTAAAATGGGCCCATCATTGACATAACTTTTTTTCCCACTAGTAACAATCTACCGGTCAGAATCTGTTGTGAATGTGTTATTTTTCTTACATTTTGAAATCAGAAATTAATTTTTCTACAACTACAATAAAATCTCACAATATTTCCACAACAATCTATGGTGTCGATCCACCATAAGCCAAAGTAAAATTAATAAAAAAAATGATTATTTTTAGACCCACCATAAACTCAAAATAAGTTTGTTGTGAAAATGTTGTAAGATTTTTTTTCAGATAGGGAATTAAAATTAATGTTTTACCTATATAAAAAATAATAATAATAAATAATCTTACGTCTACAACATTTCCATAATAATTTTACAACAAATTTGAGGTGGCAAATTGTTGCTGGTTCTAATCAATTTGTACCAATTATAGAAGTTTGTTTTTGTGGACCAATTACCAGCCAAGTCAGTATTGTTGATCTTGGATTTGAAGGTGATGAGGATAAAAGGAAAGCCTAACCACACGGACGTAAAACCGACGTTTTAATACATTTCCTTTGGGCGTAACAGACGGTGCTCATGCTGACGGTCATAGGGTCGGCTGACTCCATGGTTGACGGCTCCAAGGCTGACGGCATAACAAAAGTGAGGGAGGTAAATTGAAGCTGACGGACCGGGCACAAGTTTACTTGCTTCCCACGCTAGATAATATTCAAAGGATCCCCATAAGGAAAAGATCCCGTAAAATACGCTCAAAAGGACTCCTATAAGGAAAGGACTTCTACTCCAAGGTAAAGAGGTCAACCTTCTACTAGTATAAAAACCCAAGCACCCTCACAAACGAAGGTACGCATAATTTACCCTCTCTAGCACTCTAGAGCAGTGAGAATAGTTCTAACTTGACCTTCGGAGGGTGTTTGGCCGGTACCACACCGGTACTCTTTGCTAGGTTACTCGTTTTCGTTGTGCAGGTGCCATTTGCGATCGTACGAGGAACGTGTGACTCACTGGTGGTACTATTTTCGGCATCATCAGAAGGCAATGAGAGCCGATTGATCAGTAAAGTTGCTGGCAGATTGGGACAATTGAAGTACGCATGATGCACTAACAGAAAAGCCAAGAGCAAGTGAATGCATGGCCTCTCTATTGGCATCATGAGTTTGCACCAGAGAGACAGAATACTCTTTGAACTCTGGAACTAAAATAGAATAGCCCTTGAAGATACTTAAATCAAGGAATGAATGGGGCCAAGAAAATGGAGAAAATAGTTAGCTATCAATTCACACATTCACACTAGACAAGACTTCTACCGTGCATGACAAGGAATTAAGGACAAGTTTTTGTGAATTGGATGTGATCAAGTGATGACAAAAAAGAACAGCTATTTTTCTCAGTGCTAGACTAATTGAAGTAGCACGACTAAAGTCCCTAGTTGGTGAACCTCTGTTTTTCTATAAGGATAATAGATCCACGTGGGAAGGAAATCAAGCCTATGATTCTATTAGAATATCATTTTCGACTTTATAGTAAAATCTATTTTTATACTTTTTTTTTTTTTCATAAAAGGTTTTTAAAAGCCTTTCCTAAAGGAAAGAAAACCAATTCCGTTTAAGCGGGAGACTTGTACAATACATGATGAAGAAAAAATGGTTAATTCATTCGGCAAACAGGACCCCACACCCCTCATGTGAGGGGGAGGATGCATGTTACAGAAGCATAATGGATTTTCTCGTGTGTAGGGGAGGTGATGATAGAGAAGAATTTACTGTTCACAGGCATATGAAATCTCAGTGCTTGACTAATGAAAGTAGCACGATTAACCAGTGGCGACGCCACTCAGAGGTCAGGGTGTTCCCAGGAACACCCTGACTTGAAAAAAAAAATTATATATAATAATTTAAATTTTTTTATTTGTTTATCCTAAAAAAAAAATAGGAACACCCTCAAGCAATATCAGGAACACCCTCAAAATTTTTATGCCAAAAAAATTTTGAACTAAAATCTATTAAAAAAAAAAATTTGTAACAGAGAATCAGAAAAGAAAAGAAAAAAAAAAATAAAGCCAAAATCATTAGTTTTTGTCGTCACAGCCACTCACCACCACATCGCCGGTCACTTCCATGTTTCCGGCCACTTCCATTTGGTCAACCGCAGTCTCCCCACTTGCTTTAGCTTCTTCTTCCCCACCTTTTCTTCTCCGTTCTCTGTTTTTCTTCGACTTTTCCGCTTCTTTGTTCTTTGGTATTTCTAGTTTTGAATGCCAATTGCCGTATGTTGTTTTGTACACTAGAGTCCCACTCCCCACGTGAATACTGAAGTCATTAAATGAGTCAACAGTTTTCAAAATTTTCAAGCTTATCTCCAACCACCCACGTGCCTAGCTTTAACTTTTGCACATTGATTTTTATTTCTTTTGTTTTTTCATTACTGCATTTAGTAAGTACATGTACTTGGTACTATTATTAAACTACAACTCTTCTAAAAAAAAAAATTTATACTACAACCATAATTATTACTAATATTTAAAAGAATTATCATGTCAAACTTTAAAATCATTTTATATTTTTTGAAGAGAATATATAAAATTTTTAAGAGAATATATATATTTAGCGGTAATTTCAAAACAGTACACCGGTATTAATCGGTACCGAAATATTTCGTTTCTCTAACTAAACCAAAACGGCCTCTAGTACGGTATCGGAGAGGCAAAGGTGTGTGCACACATGACGTGTGTGCTAGTGTGTGCTAATGCACAGCGGGGTGTGTGCTAGACTGCTATTACTTAGTAAAAAAAATTAACGAAGCAACTAAACATCAATAATTAATAATTTAATTAACTAATACATTATAAAAGACAAACAAATTAAATTATGTTAGGCTAAACAACAATTAATAATTAATGAAACAACAATACAACAAATTATAGTTTATAAAAGAAAAACAAATTTATGAAACAATTAAACAACAATAATTAATAATTTTATTAATGTGGGGCCAGAGAACTTATGACACGGCCCACTTTCCACTAGGGCCCAGGGCTCGTGCCGAGGAGGGTAGTTGCCGAGGACGAGTAGGGAAAGACCAAATAGCCTAGAGACACAGCCGAGGATGACCCTGTCATCGGCATCCCAAAACTTCAAAGGGAAAAGCGACATATCGTCAAAGGCCGCCTCCAAAAGGTCCCCAGAAGAAGAGACGAGTAGAATAGGACCCATATAGGAGTACGGAATAGAGGTGGTTCAAGGTAAATACGTCTCCTCCGCATTGAATGCGCCCACAAACGTCCTAACCATATTAATGAGAAAAGACACCTGAACAGTGTGGTTTCAATTATTGCAACTAACAAAAAGTAGGGGGAGGCAGCTGATGGGACAGGTGTTTGAATAGGCACCTGCTTGATCAATAGGTGGAGGTCCAGAATCAACCAAGAAGGGCTATATAAGGTGAAGAATTATGCGCCAAAAAGCCCGGACGATGGAGTCCTAAAAAAGGGAGAATAATAAGAACATGAAGCTCCTTGGACGAGGTCTATGGACCGGAGCCACTCCTGATGTACTGCAATAGATTATTATTAAACACTTAGGTTCATCCTTGTGCAAATCGTTATGGAAACCCTGATTAACTACCGTCTGGTGACTAAGACCTAGCCTTTCAAACCCACGCTCTACAAATTATATTGTTTGGGCCCTTAATGTACAAACCCAATATCACTTTGGGATCATTACAAATTAAGTCCTTACAATTAATATTTCAAATTAACTTATAGTTTATTGTATAGGTACCTTTGTTTATTTCTTTTCTTTTCATTTTTTTTTCCTTTTGAGATTTTACGATGCACAGAATGCAAATTTTTTTTGGTTTTAAGAACATTTTTTTTTTTAAAAGCACAAACTTCATGCTGGTCAAATCTTGAATTTCGGCTGGTATTTACTGAAACATCCAAAAACAGACTAAAATTACCCGAAATTTTTTCAAAGTGGAATAGGAACACACTGGACAAAATTCCTGGAGTCGCCACTACGATTAACGGTCCTAGTCTTGGTGGATATCGATGTAGATACGTACATGAGCATGTAGTCAAGCCTATGTGCTTGCTTCTCGATCAAGAGTTTCCTCATAAACCCATTTTCTGGTTTTATGAATTGCAAATCAAACTCATCATGGTGAAGTTCTATTTTTCGTCCATAATTTTTTACTATTTGTGAATTCTAATGCATAAAATTGTTTATTAAAAACAACTATATCATCAATTTAAAAGGGGAAAAAAAAATAGTTCACGTACCTCTTGAGGATTGAGAGCTAATGATGCTTAAGATCGGTTTAGATACAACTTATTTTGCTGAAAACTGAAAACACTGTAGCAATTTTTTAAAAAAAAATATGTGAATAGTATCGTGGGACCCATTTTTAATGAAAAAGTTGCTGAAAAGTGGAGTTTGTGGGTCCCGTGAGCAGTGCACGGATGCACTGTTCATGGGAGAAAAGTCAACAACAGCGGCTAGGAAAAAAAAAAAAAAAAAGAGAAAGGAAGAAGAGAAAATGTGCAAGTGCTAAACGCAAACGCCAATAAATCAGATCCAGACCGGCAATTAATCGCAAAGTCATCTTATTGAGGACCCAAAAAACAAAAATAAACAATTAAACAATCTTTTAGATGGAGTTAGACAACACATACCAAAATAGTGAAGCCCAAACTTTAAATTTTCGAGTCCAAATAAGCAACCAACCAAAGTCTCATACTTAGGTACTCCCGGAGTATAGTAAAATAGTGCTCTCTCCTCTCACATTCATAGTAGACCTCACGATGAATTTAATGAGTGAGAATATGAGAGGAGGGAGCACTATTCATTGTACTCCAAGAATACCTAAGAATTACTCGCAAAGCGCACACACCAAAAGACCATAACACAGGATTGTATATAGCGAATTACGTAATATGACTAGATTAGTCATGTAAGTGCATACTATGTTTGGTGGCTGCATTTTTGGGGAAAGTGATCTACCACAATAACCACCACAGCGTTGAAGCGCTGCCCACTAACTCCGCCATCATGATCTCAAGCCTCATCATGGATCCCTATGGGCTGTAATAGAACCCATCACTTTTTCTAAAGAGACAGGACCCGTACTAAAGAAAAACCTGACCCAGCCCATATTTAAATTTTTTGTAAAAAGAAATCTCACAAAAATTTTGAAGCTAATAAAGGTCCGACCCGTAACATTACACAATGGGTCATCACTCACACTAGATATTTGGACTTGTTCAACCCCTCTAGGCTAGCTGAGGTTAGTCAAAGCTGGAGTTGGTTTAATTTACTAAAAAATAAATAAAAAATCTTCTATTGGAGAGGAAGTAGCTTTTTTTTGGGGGGGAGGGAAGAAAACGATGATTCTTCCGAACCAACCGATCAAATGAAGGGAGATTTGGAAAACAAAGTAAAGTCCAACCATAAAAAAAGCCCAAGTAATAATGAAATGTCATAACTCCTTGAGATATATCATTATTATAAAAAAAAATGAAATAAAGAAACTGAAGAAGTCCCTTTTTTTATTTCTCTACTCATTTGTCGTTCTATGATAGGCATTTGAAAATGAAGATTAAGACCCATATAAATAAGCAAATGAAAAAAAAAAAAAAAAACCATGAGTATTTCCTAGATACTAATGAGAAATCAAACGATTCCGGGTGGGGGCTACATGGTCTTGTACTACATGGTCTTGTACATTGCATTTTGAACTAGGAAGTGAGTTTTTCTATGACCACAACAAAATATCATAATATTTTATCAACTTATTGATGTGTTTTAATCAACTATAAGTCAAGATAAAATAATATAAAGATTATTTCGAGACCCACCAAAACTGAAAACAAACTTGTTATGAAAAATATGTTGTGAGATTTTGTGAGATAGGGAGTGAGTAGGGAATTTTTTTTAGAATACTAAGTATTTTAACACATACACACACAAGGGGAGAAGGGAGAAGGTTTTAAAGAAACTAATAGTGGTGTATATCTAAAAAGACCTGAATGAGTAGGGAATTAGAACAAATGTTTTATGTCATAAGAAATACAATGTTGGCAACAAAGCGATAAGATCACATATTAGATTAGGTAATGTGATTACCCTAAAATGGTGGTAATATGAGATTACAACTAAGATTTATATAATGACTGAATTCCTTGAACGACCTTTTAGGAATTCCAACTGATTTGTACTGGAAGCTGAAATATTACAAAATTATTACAAAACTTATTGACTCCACACTTATCCTTTATGGAAAAACCAAGATACAATTGTGCAAACCATGTATTATTAATGGTCTTGATACCAACTGCGCAGGAAATAGAAGCAAATCTATGAAAATTAAAATTAAAAAAGGGTCAACAATCCTCAATTCATAGATGTGGATCTCAGACCTATGGATGGGGATCCCTAAAACTCAAAGAAAAAAGGAAGTGAGTTCCATCTAAGTCAATCTCAAACAAAATATCAGCCTAGGCCTCATATGCAGTCTCACTAAACAAATCATTGTATACATATAATATTTGTAATGATACCACGCTATTTGTGCGAGTTTGAGATATCCAAACTAACTAAAGTCCTGCTTTTGAATAAAAACCAAAGTACCAAACAATGACAATGCCAGCTATGTGGCACAGCATACCAATTACCATGTGGAAGGTTTTACCCCAGAACTACATTCAAGACCCTAGCTTAGTTCAAACACCTTTTTCACCTCATCTTAAATATAAAGAAATAGGACTGAGTTAAGGAAAAAACAAAAAGATTTATGTACCTGACCAACTGCATTCATTGCCTTCATGGCCTTATTCAGACTTGAAAACTTCTTTGCAGCAACTTCATCGAGAATGGAAGCACCCAAAAGCACTGACTCATTTTCTCGAGGAAGAATTATAGGGCAACCTACAACAATCATCGGCAAGTATGCCAATATTTCATATGCATACAGTAACACCCACCCAGCTCCCTCAAAATCGATCAAAACCAAACCCCACACATAACAAAACACACACCTCTCTCTCTCTCTCTCACCACCAAAACAGCAAAATGGGTCAAGCCCCATCAGGCGGGCTGAACCGCCCAGGCGGAGATCGCAAATCCAATGACGCAAACAAGAAGGAGAAGAAATACGAGCCGGCAGCTCCTCCATCTCGCGTGGGCCGCAAGCAGCGGAAGCAGAAGGAATGGTCGTCTATTCGATAGGGGGGATTAAACCCTAGACCTCTTTGTTGGAAACACCAAGAAGTGCTAATTGAGTTACAAGGCTAAGCCAAGGGTTAAGAAATGGGGATGTGGGAATGTGTATGGAAAGGAATGAGAAATAAGGTAGAATGGTGGCTAATTTGAGGTATTCTTGGAGGCATGGAGAGAAATTACTTATCATTCCAGTAATGACATGGTTTCATTTATACCCAAGCTCTTTATAAGGACTTAATCAAAAGAAGCTTAAGATTAGCCTGAACTACCTTCCCCACACATGATACCTCTTCGAGCACATGCCTGGCACACTCGTATTCACTTCACCATTGACTTTGTTACACATGACACACTAGGGTTGGGTTTGAATGTATGTGGTGGTTTAGGCTTTCTTGGACCTAGTTGCACATGTTGCACTATTTGGCCTTATTTCGCACAATGCACTGCACAAAGCACATATTGGGCTCCGAACACATTTGTATTGGTTTGAACGAGACATATTGGGCTCATGCTCAACAAGAGGCTGAGAACACTGCTAAGGATGATGATGTTCCTCCTGCACCTACTACTCCTTTGCACAAGGGCCTCTTGATCAGTACCACCAGTTGTATGAGATACTTATGAGGATGGAGGCCAGGATGGATTTTGATCAGGCTCACATTGATTACTGCTTGATATGCTTGGATGCGTGGTTTAATAAAGTGGAGAGGAAGCTTGACATTGACCACCTTGCTGATCTAGATGATGATTCTTGATCCCTTTGTCATTCATTACAAAAGGGGGGGAGATATTTTTGGGACTATGACTTGACATTGAAGGGGAGATGCACATGTTTAGGGGGAGAGTCTCTCATGATTAGAAGAGAGTGACTAATGCACCAGTTAGTAAGAGTGAGTTGATTAGAGTTGAGGGATCGAAAAAAGGTAGAGGAAAACCAAAAATCACATCAATAGAAGTAATAAAATCACATTTTTAGCTCAATTGGTTGATACCTCTTGGTGTGTCCATGACATTTAGAGTTCAAATCCCCTCTTGCCCGATGTTACTATTAAATTATCAAAATAAAAAAGGATATGTTAATTAAGGGAATAGCGAAGGTTATGACTTTAGATTGAGTAGAATGGAGGAAAAGAATATATATGATGGACCCTGATTAATCTGTCAAGGATCCATAGTTGACCCCAAAATTTTAAAACTAAGGTTTTGTTTGTTCTTGTGATTCAGCACAGTAATTATGCAAATTTTTGGGTGTCCCACTATCCAATCCAATGTTTCAAATGTGTTTTGGAAGTTGATATTTGGGATCTAAGGATTGCGTTTGGCTAAGAATGTAAGGATCAAAGAATATGTGATTAGTTATTATGGTTTTAGTGAAAGTGCCCTGGCAAAAGTTACATTAGAAAAGGAATGCAAATTTTTTGTCTGAGGAGTAAATACCAGATACCTCACCGGCTAGAATTGTGTATTAAGTAATCTAAGGGAACTTCTAGTGGGGATTCAAACTCAGGATGTCCGGGTCTATAGCTAATTCCAAGCCTCCCACCACTAGGCTGCACCCTAACGGGTGATATCATTGTAAACGAAAGGTTAAGCAATATACCTAAAACATTCAATTTTAGAGTTTTACTGTCATCGTAAATGTTAACCAGTCCAAAAAGAAGAAAAAATAGAAAAGAAAAGACACTAAAATGATGATAAAGAGTAATATCGGTTTAAATACCATTGTATCAATTATGTCTTAGCTTGAAATTTTATTTGTATTCTGTCATCCCAATATTTTATTAGTGTATGGTGTTCAAATTTTGAATCGTATTTTGCATGGTGTATGGTCTATGCAGGTCCTTTCTGTGGTTGGGCTTCTTCAAGATGAGGTTGATCCCATGGTGTCCGTGATGAACGTTGAGAAGGCTCCACTGGAGTCATATGCTGACATAGGTGGGTTAGATGCCCAGATTCAGGAAATTAAAGAAGCAGTGGAGCTTCCTCTTACTCATCCTGAACTGTATGAAGACATTGGTATTAAACCCCCCAAAGGAGTCATACTATATGGGGAGCCTAGCACAGGAAAAACCTTGCTTGCCAAGGTGCATAATTGTAATATATTTTATGCTTTTGGTTGTTTTTGTGTTTTGTTCTGTACTGATTGTTAGTTTATCAGTGACCAAATAATGGTTGTTGCTACGTTCCAGTCAATTTGTTCAGGTTAAACTGAGTATGCATTGTTAAGTTAGTATGATAGGTGTATACATTTTTATGTGCACAACAGGAGTTTAGCTTTCCATAAGTTTATGTATTAGGATGCTAGTATTGAAAGTTACCTCGTGCGTACTGCAACCTCTTTTTTCTTTTCTTCTTCTTAGGTTGCATCATAATCTTATAGATTTTCAGAGTTTGTTGGTGGCTGCACCATGAACTTGAGTTGAAGTCCACTGCTTGTTCATGAATACCTTCCTCACATTCTTGTCTATTTAGAACACCCAATTATTTATATGTTAATGATCTGTTAAAATTTAAATTGTAAATTTGACTTTTGAATCCCCTTGCAAGAAAAGTTGAGCTTTAGAAGGTTTGGCACACTCCTTTCCTATATCCTGAATATTGCCACCTGCAAGTTGGATAGAGTCAGTTGGGCTCTTGCTTTGAAATTGGTATAGAGATTTGGTGTTTGTAGTATGTTAACAGAAACGTATACTACATTTATGCTTATGGAACCTGTATGCGTATGGTATACATTCAACATATATTACATGCATGCTTTACAGCCTGTATGGAATTCAGTCACCATAGGTTTCTCTCATGTCAATTTATTTTAGATATTGGTTGGGAACTGTGATTATGCTTATGTTTTACTTCAGGCAGTGGCAAACTCAACGCCAGCTACTTTCTTGAACGTGGTCGGAAGTGAATTAATCCAGAAATACTTGGGTGATGGGCCTAAATTAGTCAGGGAACTCTTTCGAGTTGCAGATGATCTTTCACCATCAGTTGTCTTTATTGATGAGATTGATGCGGTTGGCACAAAAAGGTACTCAAGTTAATATAGCACTGTTATATTTCTTGCCTGCAACCTGTGCTGTAGGTAACACCTATGATTGAACTATGTTACCCAGTTATGATGCACATTCAGGTGGTGAACGTGAAATCCAGAGGACAATGTTGGAATTGCTGAACCAATTAGATGGTTTTGATTCAGGAGGAGATGTCAAAGTGATTCTTGCTACAAATAGAATCGAAAGTCTTGATCCTGCCTTGCTTCGTCCTGGTAGAATTGACAGGAAGATTGAATTCCCTCTGCCAGACAAAAAAACAAGGAGGCGTATTTTCCAGGTACTTTGGTACAGAATGTGTAGAAATGGAATACCATTGTGAATGATAATACAATTCCTTTGTTTTTCACTATAAAGATCTTATTGTTTATATTTTTCATGTTTCTGGCAATTCAGATACACACATCAAGAATGACATTGGCAGATGATGTCAACTTCGAAGAGTTTGTGATGACTAAAGATGAATTTTCTGGGGCTGATATCAAAGCAATTTGTGCCGAGGCTGGCTTGCTTGCATTAAGAGAGCGCCGTATGAAGGTGACACAATATTTCTTGCTTAGTCTTAACACATACATGAACGTTCTCCCTGTCATGTTGCTTAACGCATACATTGGCAGATTTTGTTTGTTCTTGCTTAGTCTTAACTTCACTTTCATTTCATATGTATATTTGGTGTCGAAGCATGTGCATGGAGGGTAGGGGGTGCACGTGTGAATATATAACCCATTTCACAAATACATTATACATGCATGCATTTAGACTCTTCAATTTGCCTTCATGATGCTTTGGAGTTTTAATAGCTGCTACTTGATGCAACCCTAGCCTCTATTTTCTCTTATATAATGCCATGTTCTGGTATTAGTCTGAATGAAGTATGCATCATGGGTGCATTGTTCTCAACTTTTTTGGGTCTGTGTTATTATTGATGAAGGATATTGGTTGATTAATCTATTGCTGCTTCCTTGGATTGGCTCATCTCTTTAATTGTTTGACCTGATTTAATTACTTGTTAACATCTTTTACGTTCGCTTCAGGTGACACATGCAGACTTCAAGAAAGCTAAGGAAAAAGTGATGTACAAAAAGAAAGAAGGGGTGCCAAAGGGCTCTATATGTAGATGGTGGCCAGTTCCACTGGCCGGAAAATACATGTGCATCCTCCTTGTTATTTTTAGCTTTTGATGTCAAATTAATTTGATGTGAAATATTCTGCTGAACAGTGGAATGCCAGCACCTATTTTTTGGATGTCACTAGTATTAAATTTAGGCCCTACCATGGGTTGACTAAGAAATTTTAATTTGATGAGTTCTCTAATGGAGATAAGAACCCTTATTTTAGGAATTGCATGTTTTAGGCTAAGTTATGACCGAAAGTGGGATGTATTTTAGTTTTTGGATACGACAAGCAAGATAGGTAATTACATGTTGGGCTCAGTGTGCCCAACAAAGTTTACAAAAAAGCATGAGGCAATGCGTAGCCCACACCAACACCAACACGAGGCCTAACATGTAGTATGTGAGCGGCTTTTGTCAGGGCCCTCAATTTCAAGCATTTTTTTTTATTTTTCCCCCTTTGTAAATCTTGGGTTCGGTTTGTGTCTAGTGAAAGATTTCACTAGACACGTTGGATTGTGGACACATGTCCACTCTGGGACATGTGTCCGAATCCTGCCATATCCAGTGAAAATTTTCACTAGACACAAGCCTTTCCCATAAATCTTTTGGTTGAATGGGATCAAGTTATAACTCGTTGTTTCCAGTAAAATCTAAATATGCATTTCTTAATATTCTAACATTAAAACATGAAATTATTTAAGTTGTCTTTAATCATTCAAATCATTAACAACCCTAAAATTCCAAAACTAAACTATGAAAATTTAGAAAAGTTAAAAAAATATAATGAAAGTTTTCTTACCTTTGGGAAGTGGGATGCCTTGATGATGTTTGTTTTTGCAATTTTTGTTTTGGGTATATTTGTAACTCCAAAGGAGGTTTGATTTTGGAATTAACTAACCTTTTATATATATATATATATATATATATATCAGACAATGTACAATTTCAAAAGAAACTATAATTTTTTATGAACTACTTTTAAAGGAAAATAAATCAATAAAATTAAATTATATAAAACACTAAAAAATAATAGACATGCAAGAAATTAAAAATCAAATCAGAGAACATTACTCTTTAGCATTTAGTGTGATCTATCAGAGGTACAATTTAGGTTCGCCTAATATTATATTTTTTCTTTTTCAAGTCTATCATTTTTTATTTGTGATGATATTGGTGCGACATATATATGATCATAAAGCTCTATGTTTCGAGCTAGGACAAAGCACCTTAAGATTGGTTTTTATTTTGTTAAGGAAATGATTGCCAAATGGTGGCATTGTATATTGTATATGCTATGTATCCCACAAAAGACCGGTTAGCCCATGTTTTCATTAAGGGGCTTCATTTTGCTAAATTCTAAAAGATCAAATTCAACTTGAACTTTCTTTCAAATTGTACTTAGTTAGGAAGCCAAAAAAAAAAATCTTGCGCGAATTATTGTAGGCGAATTGAGAACATTTGTGTTATTATATGTGTCATTCCTTAATACAGTTGATATTTATGCCATTCTTCATATAGTTGCTATAAATACATAGCACCACACTCATCATATATGGGACTGATGGAGTGAAATTTTTCGTTAGTCATTCTTTGCCTATTGATACTAAAAGTATAGGTTTTCTTATGCATAACATCCCAAATAACTTTTTCATACAAGATTTTAGAATGTTAAAGTAAATCTTCTTTATACCATATATTAAAATCCAAATATATTAACTTCAAATATTAATAACTTGGGATAACTTTAACTAATATTGGTTTCCCAAGTAACACACAACTTGTAAGTACCTTAAGGAATAAGAGGACATAACAAACTATGAAAATTTAGAAAAGTTAAAAAAATATAATGAAAGACTTCTTACCTTTGGAAATTAGGATGCTTTGATGATGCTGGTTCTTGAAATTTTTGGTTTGGGTATATTTATAACTCCAAAAGGAGGTTGATTTCAGAATTAACTAACCTTATATATTCTATATATATATGTATATATATATAAAGAGAGAGAGAGAGTTGTCAAGTTTATAATTCACTCATTTACTTCAATTAAACTCACTAATTAAATTTCTATCCCTATAAAATAATAATAATAATAACTGTAGGGATGATAGGCCCAGTAGTATATATTGGGCCGAGGGCCCAGTCTGAGGATGCCTAGTGGTCCGAGGATGGGTAAACGTTGTTATGGAAGTCGGCATTAGTGAATAAAGAAAGGGGTCTGGTCATGATGGTCCAAGAAGGTGACTCAATGAGGAATGCTTCCTTGGTTGAGCAAAGCAGAGGTCAGAAGGCGCAGTTTGCCATCCAAAAACAATGTTCCAAAAGATTCTATTGATAAGGGCATACATCATAAAAGCACATGACAAAGGAAAGTTATGAAATATCTAAGAGAAAGCTGTTACCACCGCATTGAATGCTCTACAACTAACTCTCTAGCTGCATTAATGTGAAAGTGATGCTTGAACAGTGATAATCAGCCTTATATCTATTCATAGAGACTTTAGGAAGGTATTGATGGGACAAGGATCAAAGTCAGCCATTTGGTCTACACGTGGAGGATGGAAATGAAAGGGGAAGGATAGTATAAAGGGGAAAGAAGCCCCTGAGAGCAGGGATCAAGGAATTAGGAGAAAAACACCGTAAGAACAAGAATAGGACTTGTAACCAAATTCAAAAAGATATATATACTAGAATTGATCTCCTCAGACTGTGCCGAGGACAATTTTCTTTGGATAAAACCAGTCAATCTTTCCTTTCTTGTGATCTGGATCCATTATAGTTGTTACCTAACTCATTAGAGCTTAGTTTTCTGATCCACTCTCTACAAATTCATTGTATTTGGCTCTTTGGGCCTAGATCATTTTACCTTTTGGGTTTAGGAACCAAATTGTGACCTTACAATTGGTGCCGTCTGTGGGAATTCTTGTGTTGTAATGAGTTTAATGTTCAATTATGGTATGTTCAAGTCCGAATCGAGAGAAATCCATGGGGTCCCAACGTCAAGATCATTTTCTCAATCGTGAGCGAAGAAGGGACCAGGAAGTTAGTGTGCATATTGCCCATACTAGCAGGAGCTAGTCTCAAAGTGGGAGCCACGTCTCTCATGAGGAGAATACCAGAGCCATGCGGCTGGAGATTGATCATTTGAGAAGGAGGTTGCATCGCGAACGACGAAGACGGACTCCTTCCAATTCTAATTTTTCTTTTGACGATGATGGAGATGGCAGTTACAAGCCCAGATCAAGGACTCCCTCCCCCAGTGAGTATTTCTCGTGTGATAAGGATAGTCGTCGTGAGCGTAGAAATAAGAGCTCATCTTGCAAAGGCCTAGGAAACGACGCTATGAGCAAAGTGTTAAACCAAATTTCCAGATCGCCATTCACATGCAGAATTAAAGGAGGAAGTCTTCCTTGACAGTTCACTCAACCAACATTTTCCATGTACAATGGTCGAACAGACCCTGTAGAGCATGTGAGCCATTTCAACCAAAGAATGGCCGTGCACTTCAGGAATGAGGCTTTGATGTGCAAGGTATTTCCATCTAGTTTGGGGCCTATGGCAATGAGGTGGTTTGATGGCCTGGGAGCAAGTTCTATTGATTCATTTAAGGAACTCACTCTAGCATTTGGATCTCACTTTATCACATGCAGTAGGGTTCCTCGGCCCTTAGATTACCTGTTGTCTATGACCATGCGAGAAGGGGAGACCCTAAAAACGTACTCAGACAGATACTAGGAAATGTTGAATGAGATTGATGGAGACTTTGATGACGTAGCCATAAGGACTTTCAAGGTCAGCCTACCTGCCGAGCATGATTTGAGAAAGTCGTTGATTAAGAAGCTTGTGAGGAGTGTGCATCAGCTCATGGACCGTATTGATGAGTATAAGCAGGTCCAGCAGCAAGGCAAAGGGAAGGCAAAGGTTATCCCTCAGGACATGAGGGATTTCAAGTTGAACAGATACAATAATAACCGACACTGGAGAGATTGCTGGGCAGTCTGGGTCTACTGCTACTCAGGTGGTCAGCATAATGTTCCGTGAGCCAGTACATCAGGTTTTGGAAAAAATTACAATTGAACCATACTTTAAATGGCCAAATAAGATGGGAGGAGACCTTATGAAGCGCAATCAAAGCCTTCATTGCCAATACCATTAGGAGCGAGGACACACCATAAAAGATTGCAGAACCTTGTGGAATCATCTGGAACAGCTAGTCAGAGAAGAAAGGTTAAAGCAATTTTTACATCAGCCTAGTGGGCAAGGGGGCCAATCAGGATTGGGACCTCGAAGAGATGCTTCTTCGAGAGCCCTTTTGAGCACAATTAATGTTATCCTTGCTGCTCTAAGGAAGACTGGTTCTCATCCCTCCAGGGTGATGTCTGTAACTTGGCCACCTATCGAGGACTCCAACTTTGAGCCGAAGAGGGCTAGGATAAAGATTTGACCAGCGTTGAGTTTCTTGGATGAGGATAAGGTTGACACCATATAGCCACATGATGATACCCTGGTGGTCACCCTTAGGATATGAGGGTATGATGTGAAGAGGGTGCTAGTGGATCAGGGCAATGGGGCAAAGATTATGTACCTTGATTTGTACAAAGGGCTAAACTTGAAACATGAGGATTTGACAGATTATGATTCACCTCTGTTGGGCTTTGATGGAAAGGTTGTTATTCCAAAGGGCCAAATTAGACTACCCGTGCAAGCAGGGTCAGAGGTGGTGGAGGTGGATTTCATTGTGGTGGATGCTTATTCTCCTTATACTGCCATCGTTGCAAGACCCTAGCTTCATGCCTTAAAGGTTGTTTCTTCCACCTTTCACTTGAAAGTGAAATATCCGTCTGGAGATCAAGTTGAGGTGCTAGTTGGGAGCTAGTTCGTGGCTAGGTAGTGTTTGGTGATTGCAATTATGCATCAGCTTGAAACTAGGTTCTCGGCCTCTGTTGATGGGGGTTTATAGCAATCAAAGATTTCGGTGTTACCAATGGATGTGATATCAAAAGGGGAAAAATGTGAGGAGTTAGAGAAGATTGTTGTAGATGATGATTCGGAAATTTTTTTTCAAGTTGGAGCTCGGTTGCCTCTTCGAGAGAAGGAAGAGCTGATAGTGTTTCTCAAAAAGAATATTGATGTGTTCGCATGGAATGCTTACGAAACTCCTAGAGTGGACTTAAACATCATTTGCAATCATTTAAATGTAAACCCGATGTCGTTCCCAAGAAGCAACAACCAACTCAGCATTCATCTAAAAAGCATTCTGATGCTGTAAAGGACGAAGTGACCAAACTTAAGCAAGTCGGGGTTATTAAAGAGGTGTTTTATCCTGAATGGCTAGCCAATACTGTCATGATGAAAAAGAAGAGTGGAAAGTGGCGAGTATGTGTGGACTTCACAGATTTGAACAAAGCCTATTCAAAAGACCCTTTCCCCATGTCTCGGATAGACTAGCTAGTGGATGTAACTGTAGGCCATCATCGGATGAGCTTTTTGGATGCCTTCCAGGGATACCATTAAATACCACTAGCTCTGGGCGATTAGGAGAAGACAGCTTTTGTCACTTTCATTGGAAATTACCACTATAAGGTGATGCCTTTTGGAATGGAAAATGCATGGTCTACCTATTAGAGGATGATGAACAGGATGTTCAAGCCATAATTAGGCAAAGGTATTGAGATTTATATAGATGATATGGTGGTGAAGAGTAAGTTGGTGTCCAAGCACGTAGGAGACCTCGAGAATATTTTTGAAATATTAAAGAGGCACAAACTGTGCCTCAATGCTTCCAAATGTTCTTTTGGCGTTAGCTCAGGTAAGTTCCTGGGCTACATGGTCACTCATCATGAGATTGAAGTCAACCCTGATCAGATTAAATCAATTAACAACTTGCAACCTCCTCGGAATCCTAAAAAGGTCCAGAGATTAATAAGAATGATTGTCGCCTTGAACTAATTTATCTCTGAGTCAGTGGATAGGTGTAGACCTTTCTTCCAGTTGTTAAATTAGTGGAAGGGATTTGAGTAGACCGAGGAGTGTGTCTCGGCCTTCCAGTGGCTTAAGGAATACCTTTCTTGGCCACCTGTTATGTCCAGGCCCGAGATGGATGAGATTTTGTTTGCTTACATTGCTGTGGCTTCCCATGCCGTGAGCTTAGTGCTGATACGTGTTGACAATGGTGTGTAGAGGCCAGTTTACTATGTGAGCAAGTCTTTGCATGAAGCAGAAGTTCGTTACTTACCACTGGAAAAGGCCATTTTGGCAGTAATACATGCTACATGTAAACTCCCCCACTACTTCCAATCTCACACAGTTGTTGTTTTAACCCAACTTCCGCTTCGATCACTACTTTAGAGTGCTGATTACACGGGAAGGATTGCCAAGTGGAGTACGATCCTAGGGGCTTTTGATATCAAGTATATGCCTCGCACCTCTATCAAGGGCCAGGCTCTCGCAGATTTGGTGGCTGAGTTTGTTTTATCCCCATTAGAAGAGGAGATAGAGAAGCAGGACATGGATGGAAAATTAGTTGGCATGGTCTCCTTACAAGAACCTTTATCCTGGAGGGTATACGTTGATGGTGCAGCGAATCAAAGAGGATCTGGAATGGGGCTAGTTTTAATATCTCCTGAGAAAATCACTATTGAGAAATCCTTAAGATTGAGTTTCTCGGCCATAAAACGAGGCTTTATTCTCAGATTCAAGGTTGGTTGTAGGTTAGGTAAAGGGAGAGTTAGAGGCCAGGGATGTGAGAATGCAAGAATATTTAAATCAGGTTAGGCACTTACAATTAGGGTTTGAGTCTTTCAACTTACTGTAAATCCCTAAAAGCGGAAACACACATGCTGATTCTCTGGCCATTCTTGCAACCTCTTAGGCACAAGGCTTACCTCGGGTTATCCTTGTTAAAGACTTGTGCAAACCTACTGAGATGAAGAAAGAGATGATCCATAACCATCAAATTAGGGTGGGACCTAGCTGGATGGACTTTATAGTGCTATTCCTTAAGGAGGATATCTTACTCGAGGGGAAGTCTGAGGCTGACAAAGTACAAAGAAGGGCTCCTCGGTTTTGGCTGCCCGAGGACCAAAAGTTGTACAAGCGCTTTTATTCTGGGTCATATTTGCTATGCATACACCTTGAGGCATCAGAGCTACTCCTAGAGAAGTTATATAAAGGGATTTATGGAAGTCATACAGGAGGCAAATCCTTATCTCATAAAGTCTTCACTCAGGGATATTGGTGGCCAAACATGCAGAAGGAAGCACAAGAGTACGTAAAGAAATGTGACCAGTGCCAAAGATTGCCCTAAACATTCATCAACCAGTGGGTGTCCTCAATCCTCTGTCCAGCCTTTGACCTTTCGCTCAATGGGGCTTGGATATTGTGGGGCATTTCGCTAAGGCAGCAGGGAATAAGAGATGGATGCTAGTCGGCATGGATTACTTCGCCAAGTGGGTTGAAGCTGAACCATTGGCAAATATCAGGGACATGGATGCCAAGAGGTTTGTTTGGAAAAATATCATCACTTGGTTTGGGATTCCTCATACCCTCACTCGAACAACAGCCTTCAGTTTGACAGCAAAGCCTTCAAGAGGTACTGTTGTGACTTAGGCATTACGAATAGGTATTCCACCCCGGCTTATTCACAGGGGAATCGACAGGCCGAGGTTGTTAATAAGGTCATAGTGAATGGGCTCAAGAAGAGGTTGGATGATGCAAAGGGAAAATGGGTGGAAGAGCTGTCGCACGTCCTTTCGACATATCAAACTACACCTCGAAGGTCAACAGGGGAGACCCCTTCTCAATGAGTTATGGAGCCGAAACGATGATTCCTTTGGAGACCGGATTCCTAACACTGAGGATGAGT
Organism: Quercus lobata; assembly: GCF_001633185.2. NCBI lineage: Eukaryota > Viridiplantae > Streptophyta > Magnoliopsida > Fagales > Fagaceae > Quercus > Quercus lobata. Next base: position 97,197,730 of record NC_044905.1, read on the forward strand.
TCTTTCACTCAGGGTAACAATGATGACTTGTTAGAGAAGAGTTTAGATCTAATTGAAGAGCGAAGAGAAAATGCCATGGTTTAATTGGCGTATTATCAGCATAAGCTCAAGTAAGGGTACGACGCCAACGTGAGGTTAAGGCCATTAGTGCCTAGAGACTTGGTATTAAGAATTGTTTTAGGTACGACAAAGAACCCAGTATAGGGAAAGTTAAGGCCCAACTGGGAGGGGTCATATCGTATCACTTCAGTGGCTAGAATAGGTGCATATTATCTTAAAGATCTAGATGAAAATGTCGTACCCCGCCCTTGGAATGTAAATAACATACGAAGGTATTATTATTAATGAAAGTCTTTTTTACCATATTTTTGTTTATTACATTATGCGTTATACTTCTCATTTTCCCAAGTGTTAAACAGAACCTTGATCATGTATGGTTCCTCGGACCATATACCTTGCGTAAATTAATACTTCTTATTATTTATTTAAATATCAAATAGAACATTGGTCATGTCTGGCTCCTCGGACCACATACCTTAGGTAAATTGATATTTTCAATCACTCTTCCTAAGTGTTAAACAGAACCTTAGTCACGTTTGGCTCATCGGATCACATGTTTTTGGTAAATTAATACTTCATGTCATTTTTTTAAGTGTTAAATAAAACCTTGGTCATGTATGGTTCCTCGAACCACATACCTTAGGTAAATTAATAATTCTTTTTATTTATTTAAATATCAAACAGAACTTTGGTCATGTCTGGCTCGTTGGACCACATACCTTGGGTAAATTGATATTTTTAATCACTCTTCCTAAGTGTTAAATAGAACCTCAGTCATGTTTGGCTCCTCGAACCACATGCTTTGGGTAAATTAATACATCATGTCATTTTTTTAAGTGTTAAATAGAACCTTGGTCATGTATGGTTTCTCGGACCACATACCTTGGGTAAATTAATACTTCTTATTATTTATTTAAATATCAAACAGAACCTTGATCATGTCTGTCTCCTCGGACCACATACCTTGGGTAAATTGATATTTTCAATCACTCTTCCTAAGTGTTAAACAGAACCCTAGTCAAGTTTGACTCCTCGGATCACATGCTTTGGGTAAATTAATATTTCATGTCATTTTTCTAAGTGTTAAACAGAACCTAGGTCATGCATGGTCCCTCGGACCATATACCTTGAGTAAATTAATGCTTCTTATTATTTATTTAAATATCAAACAGAACCTTGGTCATGTCTGGCTCCTTGGACCACATACCTTGGGTAAATTGATATTTTCAATCATTCTTCCTAAGTGGTAAATAGAACCTTAGTCATGTTTGGCTCCTCGGACTACATGCCTTGGGTAAATTAATACTTTCTATTATTTTTTTAAGTATTAAATAGAATGAGCCATGTTGAATGACAAAGATCTTCATTGTGATGACATGATCAAATGGACACTCATGAGTCTCACTTAAAGCATTTGCAGGTATATCTATGACCTGTTTGAGAACTGATTATCACCTCTAGTTCCTTAGACTTACTGATAAGTGGAGAGTTAGGTGGAGCCCAACATGAATGGATGCTCTACCATTGTGTTTGTTTTTAAGGTTAAGGTTCTACTTTGTTGAGATTGCAGACTTAGTAGGTTTAACATGTCCTGTTGTTGATCATGTGGGGTGTAGTAGTTGTGATACCACTTATGCAGATAACTAGATGGAATTATATCCTGTTGTCACATAGATTAAATGTGCAATAAAGTAGAAACTGTGTTAGAATCCATGCAGACCACATAAGTATGAAAGAAAAGCTTATAACTATCATTAAGCTGAGCCTTAGAAAAAGGCAAACTGATTACAAAAGAGAAATTGATTACAAATCTCGGAAATAAAAACCATAGTAACAAAATTATAAAAAAAAAAAAAAAAAAAAAAAAAAAAAAAAAAAAAAAACTTATGGCTTCATTTTTATTACAAGCTTGTCCTTTGGAGTCTTGGTAGGCTGGGTAGAAGCTGCTGTGGAGGATGCTGGACCTTTACCCTTGAGGTCCTCCTTGGTAGGTATAGAGAGAGTTGCCAGAACAATCTCCATGTTATGGGAGGCCTCTTTTTCCTCGAAGGGGTCCTTAGGGGTAGCTAGAGGCTAGGTGGCATCATGGGCCACTTCCTTAGTTGTGTCTACTTCCTTTTCAGCAACCTTAAGCTGCTCTGCCTCCTTGGAAGGGATGGTGAATGAAGGAAGAACATTGGTTGGGCTCTCCCTGTCATCGTCTGCCTCCTTGGAGGCAATGTCAGCTTTGGCACCCAATGAGCCTAAGGCATGGATGGCTGGAGGGTAGTACACACTCTCTGCTCTCCTAAGGGCAGAGGAGGCCTTAACTCCAGCTTGGTTGAGGGCCTCGTTCCACACTAGGAGGCAGTAGTGCCTGCACACCTTTGAGACCTCAGCCCCAAGGGCTTCCTTAGTCTCTGCCACTCTGACCTCATATCTGTCCTACTCAGCCTGATCCTTTGCCTTCTTGGCCTCCTCCAATTTCTTCGTCAGGACTTTAATTTGACTTTTGGTTGTGGAGAGCTCGGCCTAGGTTTGGCGGAGCTGCTTGCGCTGAACCTCTACCTGCCTCTCCGCTTCATTTAGAGCTGCCTCAACACTTTTCTTGTCCCGTTCAGCTTCAATTAGTTTAGTGTTAAGCTCTTGTGTCTTGTTTTCCACTAACTCGAAAGCTTTCATGGCAGCAACGCGCCTGGCCTCCTCCTCCTTCATTGATCTGTGAGAATTGATGACTATTTCCTCAGTTCTGTGGGTAGCTTGGACAACTTTTTAAAAAAAAAGTTATATATATATATATAATAAAATAAAAGACAAGAAAATACCTAGCTAGAGAAGTCACGTATAAGTATAAAAGAGATTATTACTATAGTAATGAGATAAAGAGGGTAGTTAGAGGACTAATCAAGGCGAGGTCCCTCTTCAGACTGAGGAACACTTCCTACTTCCTCATCAACCTTAGGTCGGCCATATCTTCTGGAAGTAATAAGGCCTGCTCCACGGCATCAGCAACATATCCTGCCCTCCCTTATTTTGAAATTCTTGATGGATGCATCAGTGGGCAGGGTAGCTCCGTCCAACACCAGGGCAGGTGTCCAAGCGGGGACCCTAACTTGGGAGTCACCTCTCTTGTCCGCCAAGGTTTGTGCTACCTTGGCTTGCTTAGCTCCCTTCTGGAGCTCGGCCTCCTTAGGGAAGGGGCCTTTCCCTCCTTCCACCACTTCGTGGCCTTTTTGAACTCTCTTCCTTCTGTGATCAACAGGGTTAGGTCGAAGAGGTTGAATGGGCAAAGGGGGAGGAAGCTTGGTTGGAGAAGTCTTCTCTAGTGCCTTGCCCCCAGCTTGTTCCATGACCTCTAGAAGATTGGTCCTGGGCTTGCATTGTATCCCCATAGCTTCTAGGATAGAGGAATCTTCTTGCATCTAGCTTACTTGAGCTAAAGGCAGGTAACTAAAGTCACCAGCAGAAGCCTTTGGAGATTGAGGTTGGTTGAAGACCCCGAAATCATCCTCGAAGTCAAGTACCTCGACCACTTCTTCTTTTTCTTCTTCTTCTTGTTCTTCTTCTTCTTCCTCTTTGGTGGCTGGCTGTAAGGGGGTGGCTTTGTCCTTGGCCTTGTACTAAAGAAATGCTCTACCTTCAGTACGCCCTATGGTTCTGAACCTGGGTTGAGGAAGCCCGACATAGCAACATTGATCAAGTGCAGGTGCGGGTCCTTTGTTTTGATTACACACTTCGGCGCCTGGAAACTTGATGAGAGGGGGTTGTAGCCGAGAATTAGATGTGCTGCTTGTAGCTAACCATCACTATGGACAAATACCTCAGCTTTAAGTATCTTGTCTAAGTAGGGGTGTTCACCAAACCGCATAAACCGCACAAACCTCAAAAGCCGCACCAAAACCACCTGCAAAATGGCATAACCGCACCGCACCGTAAGTAATAGTGCACTGCAACGCATGGTGTAGTGCGGTTTGCGGTTTTATAATTAGAAAACCACACAAACCGCACCGCACCACACCCTCTCTATATATTAATATATTTATTTATTTTTAATATTAAATATATTATTAATAGTTTAATAACCCTAGTTTTCAACCAAAAAAAAAAAAGGTTTAATTACCCTAGCAAGTGTTGACTAGAAAAGCCAACCCAAAATAAAGAAAAACTAGCTCAATAATTAAAAACTTGGCCCAAAAAAAGGGAAAAATTAGTTCTAGGCTGAGTAAGAAAAGCCCAAAATTTAAAAAATATACCGATTTCAAACCACATATTATACATAGTATCGCACATGTGTCCGTAAAAATGAGGTGCGGTGCAGTTATGGTTGTGATTAAACTCTAAACTGCACCACACCACATATGTGATTGCAAAAACAAGGTGCGGTACAGTACTAAAAATGACCTAAAACTGCACCGCACCGCGAATACCCCTATGTCTAAGCTCAGCTGGTTGACAAGACTAAAGTTTGGAACGGCGGCGTGCTTATCTGCAAAACCATTAAGAAAACAAACAAAAAACACCATAAAAAAGGGAAATGGCACAAATCAAAGGAAAAATCAATTACCAACATAAACGGAGAAAAATAGGTATAAAGTAAGTCAAAGGGAGAAAGGAGTGACTTTAAAATAATCAACCTAGACCTAAAACCCCACCTGGTATCCCCTCTCTCGTCGAGCAGGGGAGGCCATCGTGCCACTCCCATGAAACAATTAGGAAGTCTTTATTCATACCTTTGTTGGAGTCAGGGAGGCATAAGATAAGCCTAACTTCAAGGTACTTAGTTTTTAGGTTATATCCCTACCCTTTTAAGTGGTGAAGGTTATAGACCTAGTTGACATCGTGGTGGGTAAGGTTTAAGCCCATTTTCTAATTAAGGGCATCTACACTACCTAAAATCCTAAACATGTTTAGGGCACATTAGGTGGGAGCTAACCTATGACCCTTAGGTAATCCCTAGTGACTGTACCCATAAGGATTCTCATCCCTCCCTCTATGAAGGCAATTATTGGGATTTCCACTTCTCCCTCCTACCTATCGGTGTGCTAATCCCCTTCCTTACAGTACCTAATGGAGACTCTTGGCGGGATTCTGTATTAAGCTTTAAAGCTCTCAATACTCTTTGCGGAGTCTACCAAGTAAGCAAATCTACCCATTTTTTCAGAGATAGGTGAAGGTGAGAAGAAGGTGAAGGGAAATTAAGAGGGCCGAGAAGAAGAGGATTCTGTGTAAAGAAAAGTAGAAGGAAATACAAATAGAAAGGGTTAAAAAGACTTACACAAAGAAAGATACTCTCCTCGGACCAGTTCTTGATATTTATGAGTGCAAAGGTTCAGTGAATGAGTGCAAAAGTGAAATGGAGGAAGTGTTCAAGCAATATTTGTATCAGAGAGGTGGACAAGCGGGAAAATTCCTGCCCAAGTTCCAATAAAATCCCCAGTCGTTGGATTCGCATCGCACCGTAGAACGTGAAGAACATGGAGCCGCAGTGATGTATGATAAGAGCGGGGTAATTGTGGTGATATCAAAATCCTCATTTCTTCTCAAGGAGCAAAAGAAGAGAATTTCGAGGGGCTATTGTAGGGATGATAGACCTAGTAGTATATATTGGGCCAAGGGCCCAGTCTAAGGTCGCCTAGTGGTCCAAGTACGGGTAAACGCTGTTATGGAAGTTGGCATTAGTGAATAAAGAAAGGGGTCTGGTCATGATGGTCCAAGAAGGTGGTCCGAGAAGAAATGCTTCTTTGGCTGAGCAAAGCAGAGGTCAGAAGGCGCAATCTGCCATCCAAAAGCAATGTTCCAAGAGATTCTATTGATAAGGGTATACATCATAAAAGTGCAAGACAAAGGAAATCTATGAAATATCTAAGAAAAAGTTGTCACCACTGCATTAAATACTCTGCAGCTAACTCTCTAGCTGCATTAATGTGGAAGTGATGCCTGAATAGTGATAATTAGCCTTACAATTATTTATAGAGACTTCGGGAAGGTGCTGATGGGACAAGAATCAAAGCCAGCCACTTGGTCTACACGTAGAGGGTAGAAATGAAAGGGGAAGGATAGTACAAAAGGGAAAGAGGCCCTTGAGAACAAAGATCGAGGAATTAGGAGAAAAACACAGTAAGAACAAGAATAGGACTTGTAACCAAATTCAAAAAGATATATATACAAGAATTGATCTCCTAGGACTGTGCCGATGACAATTTTCTTTGGATAAAACCAATCCATCTTTCTTTTCTTGTGATCTGGATCCATTATAATTGTTACCTAACTCATTAGAGCCTAGTTTTCTGACACACTCTCTACAAATTCATTGTATTAGACTCTTTGGGCCTAGATCCATTTACCTTTTGGGATTAAGAACAAAATTGTGCCCTTATAATAATAACAATAATAATAATAATAAAGCTTGCTAACGAAATGTAGTAAATCTAAAGGGTAATCCTACGGAATTTTAAAAAAATCAATCATAGATATTTTTAGTTTTGAAAGATAAATGAGGCCCTTTTTGATAAATGAATGGTTTGAAATATATTGATAAACAATTTTTGGTTGTATTTTCTTTTGTTTACACACCAACAACAACGTTTTTTTTTTTTTTTTTTTCGAATGCTAATTGGAATGGAAGTTTTGTTACATAAACACTCTATAATGGCATATTGCACATTTTTAGGTGAACTATTCTGTCATGGTTTGCTGTGTGTATAATTGGTTTAGCATTTTTATTACTTCGTATTATTTTAATTTAAAAAGAAAATGTACAGATTTAAAAAAAAGTTACTGTTTATATATATATATTAGACAATGTACAATTTCAAAAGAAACTATAATTTTTCATAAACTTATTTTTAAAGCAAAATAAATCAATAAAATTAAATCATATAAGGCAAACACTAAAAAACAACAAACACGTAAGAGTTCCAACGTGAAATCAGAGAATATTACTCTTTAGCATTTAGTGTGATACTATATCATAGATACAATTTAGGTTCGCCTACGTATATGTTTTCTTTTCAAGTATATCATTTTTTATTGTGATAATATTGGTGGGACATATATATGATTATAAAGCTCTGTGTTTCGAGCTATAGGACGAAGCACCTTTAAGATTGATTTTTATTTTGTTAAAGAAACGATTGCCAGTGGTTGCATTAATGTATATGCTATATATCCCACAAAAGACTGGTTAGCCCACTTTCATCAAGGTGCTTCCTTTTGCCAAATTCTAGATGATAAAATTCAACCTAAACCTTATTTCAAATTATACTTAGTTATTGAGCAAAAAACAAAAAAAACAAATTGTGCACAAATTATTGCAAGCGAATTGTATACATATTTGCATGCATTGAGAACATTTTGTGTAATTATATGTGTCATTCCTTAATACAGTTGGTATTTATGCCATTCTTCATATAGTTGCTATAAATACATAGTTCCATACCCATCATATGTGGGGCTGACAGAGTGAAATTTTTTTTAGTCATTCTTTGCCTATTGATACTAAGAGTATAGGTTTTCTTATGCACAAGATCCCAAATACCTTTTTCATACAACATTTTAGAATGTTTAAGTAAATCATCTTTATACAATGTATTAAAAGCCAAATATATTAACTTCAAATACTAATAACTTGGGATAGTTTTAACTGATTTGGGTTTCCCAAGTAACACCATTTGTAAGTACCTTACAGAATCAGAGGACATACCAAACCAATGTCACATAATCACATCTTGAAAAAAGAAAAAAAAGAAAAAAAGAAAAAGAAGAGAAACTTGAGCAATAACAACGATTTTAATATTAGACACCCCTGCTTATGTTTCCATGTAGTGCCAATTTGATTTTGTTAACCTTGGTCACAACGTCCTTGATGTTTGGTCTTTCATCTGGTGATTCTTCAGAACATCTTAAGCCTAATTCTAAGATAGATAAAAGAACAGTTTGCATACTAGTTACATCTCTTCCATCTTCAATCATGATTAAACCATCATCCACAACCTCCATTCTATCTGGAAGTGATGCAATCCATTGCCTCATAGCTAGTTCTCCAACAAACATTTCATTAATGGGTTTCTTTCTTGTGATGATCTCCAACAATATTATTCCATAGCTATAAATATCACCTTTGGTTGACACTCTCCCTTCTGAGCCATACTCTGCCAAGCTCACATTTGTCAAGATGTCAATAAGTTAGTGGTCCACATCCTTGCCAACAGGAGAGAGAATAACCTTATAAAATTAACCATTCACACATTCATGCAAATTTTTTATTTAATTTTTAAATCTTTTTTATTGTATCCATCCATTATCAATATATTGATGTATATATGTAGATTTGATTTATTGAAAAAAAAATTATGATATGATCAAGATGTGTCCATTTGCTATTATCTTGATTCTAATAAAAATAAAAATACATTTGATAATATGTTCTTAGGGTTTACCTTTGTTATAGGAGTATATATGTATATATTATTTTCTGCTTCAGTTACCCAAGATAAATTTGAAGACAGTTACATCTCTTAGGCAGGTGGTTTAGTGGTAGGAATTCAAATGATCCATCACACATGAGAGTCTTGGAGTTGTGGATTCAACTAGTAGCAAGTCTCATTTGTTTCTAGGTGGTTTCATGCCATAATGCAATAATGGGTTTAAGTGGTGTAAAAATAGCAACCATACTTGCAAGCTTTTTTTAAAAAAAAATTCTATAAAATATAAACACATCTTCGAGTACCTACCTATCCATTTGTGTCTTCATTTCCAATAAATAAAGGAACACAATATTTTTCACAACTTTTATTTTAAGTATTGACATCACCAGATCTACCATGACCACTATATTGTTTAGTGTCAATGGCTATAAAGTTGGCTCTAATTAATATGTGGCGTAAGGCAAGCCAAACATTACCGTAGTTCTATTAACAAGTCCAATATTGAAACTCACACAAAATTTATTTTATTGAACAAATTCATATTTGATTAGTGAGCATGGTTCATATAACAAATGGCCTTAATACAAATTATTTATTTACTTTCTTAAAATAATAATTTTGTAGAATAAATTAACACCAGTAACCCTTACATAAGAGAGACTAACAAGTAATCTATTAATTATCCATTGAACCTGTCACACTATAGTTTAAAGTGTATGTTCATATGTATCTAATACAATTACAAAACTGAGCTGTGAACTACCAAAAAAATTGTTAATATTTAAAATTGTATCTATTAAAGCTACGCACAAAATTAGCCAGGTAATTAAATATATAGACAAAAGTGAATTCAATTACCTGGTGCAATGTAGCCAACTGTACCGAGAGTTTTGGTTTGTGTTGCGTCCTTGTTTAGGGCTAAAATTTTTGCAATGCCAAAGTCACTAACATGTGCAACCATGTCCTCGTCCAAAAGAATATTGGAAGGCTTCAAATCACAATGCACCACAGATTCGGATTGACCATTGTGGAGATATTCCAACGCTAATGCAACATCAACCATGATGCTTACTCTTTGGACAAGATTCAAGCAGTTGTTATGAGAGTATAACCACTTTTCAAGGCTACCATTTGACATGTATTGAAGCACCAAAGCTCTAAACTCAAGGTTGGAGCATGTACTAATGACTTTAACAAGATTCCTATGTCGGATTGCCCTTAACACCTTGCATTCAGTATCAAAACTTTTGAAAGCACCCTCCAATTGCAGGTTTAGAACTTTGACAGCAATGATAGTCCCATCAGATAGTATCCCTTTGTACACACAACCAAAACCTCCTGTTCCAAGCAAGTTGCTCTCACAAAAGTTGTTTGTTCCACGAGAAAGCTCTTGATATGATATCATTCTATGATCCACTGTAGGCAATGTGATAGGCAAGCCTGGAATCTGCATGTTACAATGTGGATGTCTTCTTCGCATTATGACCAGTGCTGCAAAGATTATAATTGATGCAATGGCAGGAACAATATATTTGAGCAAAACTTTTTTCACCCTTGATCCAAGAGAAGTTGGACTTGTACAAGGTGGAACTCCAAAAATTGGATTCCCACAAAGTGCTTCATTACCTAAAAATGATTCTGTGGTGAAGTTTGCAAAAGGTCCAGTGGATGGAATCTCTCCCGATAGCTTATTGAAGGACAAATTCAAATACTTGAGATATGGAAGTGTCTCAAGAGATTTTGGAATAGCACCGGAGAGATTATTGTTTGAGAGATCTAGCTGATCCATTCCCCTCAATTGTCCAAAAGATTGTGGAATGTTTCCTTGGAATGAGTTCTTTGACATGTTTAGATAACTTAGGCTCTCAAATGCACCAATGATACTGGGAATATTTCCAGTAATTTGGTTACAGGATAAGTCCATGACAACAATAGTGCGCAATTTTGTCATGCTCGGAAACAAACTTCCGCTGAGAAAATTTGATGATAAATCCAAGAATAACAGGTTTTGAAGACTCCACAAATTCAATGGGATTGATGATGTCAGTGCGTTATAACTCATGTTGAATTTTTGCAAAAGACTGAGGTTTCCAATGCAATTCGGGATGGATCTTGAGAGACTATTAATAGAGAGCGACAATTCTCCCAAGTTCTTTAGTTGACAAAGTTGTTTTGGAATGGATCCTTCAATCAAGTTCCTGTCAAGAAACAATCTTTGCAATCTCTCCAATCCCCCCAAAGTGGAAGGTATGTTTCCGGTCAAACTATTACCCGACAAATCAAGTGAGTACAAGTTTTTCAAGGACCCAATTCCCATTGGAATTTTACCCTTTATTTGGTTTTCATTTGCAGAAAAGGCTTTAAGCGAAAGTGAAAAATTTCCAATGGCTTCCGGAATTGTAATATTCAAGGAATTGACGGATAAATATAGCTCCTCCAAAAATCTGCAATTAGTTAAAGATAAAAGGAAACTATGATCTTGATGTCCAGGCTCCGCTGTCAGCTGATTGTCACTTAGACCAAGCCATTGTAGATTTTTTAAGTTCCCAAGATTTCTGGGTATATGTCCAGAGAGAAAGTTTTTAGAAAAATCTACACTGAAGAGGCTAGAAATATTTGAAAGATATGATGGGATATGGCCACTAATTTTGTTGATATCAAGTTCTAGAATTTCAAGATAAGGGCAAGAGATCCAAGTATCTAATGGAAGATTTCCAGACAAGGAATTTCCAGCCAAGCTAAGCAGTTGTAGAGAGGTAATGTTGAAAATATTTTGGGGTATTGTCCCAGTGAGATCATTCAGTGCAAATTTCAAACTTTTCAGATTTTGGAGACGCCATAAATCACTTGGAATGCCACCTTTCACGTTGTTTACTTCGATGCCAAACATTTGTAACATTGACAAGTTGCTTATGGTAGGAGGTATATTTCCAGTTAAGTTGTTACCTCCAAGATATAGAATTTCGAGCTTTTCTAAACTCCCAAAACCTTTTGGAATACTTCCATCAAACTTATTGTATGACAGAGATAAGACAGAAAGCTCTGTACAGTTATTAAACTGTGAGGTGAGCTTACCACTAAATTCATTATCGGAAATATACAGTCCTAGAAGATTAGGACATTGGGTGCAAAGATTCATTGGAAGGGTTCCTGAGAAGTGATTTTGTGTAAGACCAAGAGTTGTTAGAAAAGAGAAGTTAAAGATGACAAGAGGAAATGGACCAGTAAGGCTATTGACTCCCAAAGTCAAGATCTCTAATGATGACATATTGCTGAGGGACAATGGAATTGTACCACTTAGATTGTTTCTCCAAAGATGTAAACCTCGAAGTTTGGGTAACATGCCTAATTCTTTTGGTATGCCACCACTAAAAGTGTTGTTATCAAGATATAAATATTCAAGCTTCTGGCAATTATTTATAGTTGGAGGGATACTACCTTCCAATAAATTGTTTGACAAGTGAAGTTTCCTCAAGCGGTGTAGATGACTAATCTCATGTGGCAGAAAACCACTGAAGCTGTTGTTTTTAAGATCAAGTGAGACTAGGAAGGAGAGGTTGGCAATATGAGGGGAAATGGTGCCATGGAGACCCACGTAGGAAAGGTTTAAGGCAGTGACTCTTTGTCTGCGTCGGCTGCAAGAGACCCCAAACCATTCACAGAAGTTTGTTGTTGTGGACCAGTTACCACCAGCAAAGACAGTATTGTTTGGACCAATAGCGATTTGAGACTTGAAGGCAATGAGAGCTGATTGATCGGTAAAGTTGTTGGAAGATTGGGACAACTGAAGTATGCATGGCTGCATTAACAGAAAAACCAACAGGAGGAAAATGCATGACCTTTCCATTAGCATAATGTGTGTGCACAAGAGAGACAGAGAAGGCTCTTTGGAATAGGATAGTCTTGCCGTTTCTTTGGTATAGCTTATTAATACAAAATCATTTCAGAAGTATCATATTCATGATGAGTATGCAACATGGTTATTCGACCCTATGTGTGAACATAATATAAATTTTTTCCACTTTACCAAAAGCAGCATGTACCAAAATTCTAGTCTCATTAATGTAGACGAAGAAAATAAAGGGATAAACAAGAGAAATCTATGGAACATGACATGGGATAAATTATAATGGTCGTAAGATTTTTTATTTTTAAGAAATTTTATTTTTATTTTTAACTCAAGTTTTTATTACCGAATTGGTCTTTGTCTATTTCCCTTATCATGGTCCCACCAACGGATTTGGTTGAAAAATTGTCTGCTGCCTTGTCCAAAAAACAAAAGTTGACGTGCTGGAAAGCCAAAATAATGACTTTTGTTAAAGCCAAAATAACTGGCTTTCGGCTTTTGTTAAAGCCAAAATAATTGGCTTTTGTTAGAGCCAAAATCACTTTTTACCAAAATCTCATGGAGCCCGCCAACATTTAATATTCGTAGATGCCAAATGAACTGAGCTTATATTGCGATGCAAAATTGCAAAAACATTGATTTGACCAGGGAGCAGCACTATCCCGATGCGCTTTTTTTTTTTTGGCTGAATCACTAACCCGATGCGCTTGCTAAACGGAATGATATCCTCATATATGGTTGCATTGGCATTGTTGAACGAATCACATATTTGCAATTAATTGCCTGTATTTTAAAAAGAGACAGATTAACATTGTTAGTAAATACATTGAAGTTCTTGAATTCAATTGAGAAATCTCCTAACATATCAAGATATAACGCTTAAGAAAATGTGGAAGTGGTGGGAGTAATGCTTTGCCTATTGATACTTAAGATAGATTTTTCTTAATCATAATAGCAGCAGTATCTAGCATGTGAAAACTTTAAATGTGCTAAAATTTGACATCAAATCCCATAAATCTTGCATTACTTAGAACTTTCAATTCTAAAAAATTTTAGCATTGAGTTACGGTATCATCCTAATTTCTTGATGGTACTTTATTTAAAAAAATAATAATATTTGATTGGGTTTTGGTTTTTATTTGAGTATTGGGTTATATTATTTTATTGTGTAGATATATTATTTTAATGTATTGTATGGTAAAATAAAAGTTGGAATGTTTTGTGTATTATAAAATGGTATGGTATAATAGATAAAATAACTTTTGAAATGGTAAAATGAGAAATTTTTTAGATACTAGATGTTAATGATCTAAGAGAAAACTGAATCTTCTTACAACAAAAATTAAAAGCTTGATATATCTGTACTTTTAGAAAAGCTTTTGCAATTAATTAACCTTCTTATGAAGTCATGGCAGCACCATAGCATTTTTTCCCCTTTCTTTTCTTCTTTAATTATTATTATTATTATTTTACTAGTTGATACTTTTTTTTGTGTTTCTAAGATATTCAGTGTTCAAATCACTCTTTCCCTATAGTAACCATCAAATTATCAACAAAAAAAAAAAAAAAAAATCTTTTATTTACCTTCACTTTTTTTTTTCTACTAGTTGGTATTTTTTTATGTTTCCAAAATATCCAGGGTTTTTAAATTCTTCATTTCTCATTGTAACTATTAATTATAATAAATAAATAAAACTACTAATTTTTTTTATTTGTTGAGAACCACCAACTGCTCTCTCTCTCTCTCTCTCTCTCTCTCCACTTTACCAGATCTCTCTACTGTTCCTTGAGTTTAGCCACTAAGTATAATGTTGTCTCTTCACCCTCAAAATTTCAAATTTTTGATGACATAGTTATTGATCTTTAATTTTTTTAAAATTTTGCTAATAGGAAGGATATAAGAAGAAAATATTGATTGTAGTTATAGTCTTAGTCTACAATCAAGTTTGATGTCAAATTTTGTCCAAAGTGTAATTATGTTGGGCCAAAAAACTTTTAGGGAGGTCACAAATTTTTTTAAGGTTAAAAAAATCATAATTCTTTTTAGAACTTATATATTATAATAATTATTTTTCCCAGGTCAAGGTATTCCTGTGACCACCTTGTACCTAATTTGGAGTTGCCCTTGGATTCCTCTTACTCATCTTGAACTGTACGAAGACATTGGGATGTTTTGGTTGATCTTGGTTCTTGATATTTTTGGGTTGTCAACAAGTTTAAAATTTACTCATTGACCCCAAATACATAAATTTTCTGGTATTAATGTAAACTAGTGTATAACTCATGTATATGCACGGTACAAATAAAAACAATTACAATTATACATATATATGGGTTCACATTATACATAGTGTAAAAGTTAAACATTTTTTAAGTCATAGATGAGTTTTACTCTCTCTCTCTTTATTTTTTATTTTATTTTACTTTTTTGGATATACACATGAGCTTACTTTTCTTTTTTTTTTTGGATTTTTAAAGGTTTATTTATATTAGACTCTATGTTTTTTGCATAGTGTTAACTCACCTACGAAAAAAAATTAAAAAAACTTAAATAGCTAGGACACGTGTCACAAAATTAGATAATAATTGGAATCTAATTTAGAATCTAATTGAATTTTCTCTTAAGTTTAGCTCTAATTATATACCAGTGTGTAGCCCTATGCATATGCATGAATACAATTTAAAAAAATCACAATTATGCCTTTCAAATTATAAATTTTTTTGAAAAGAAGTTCAAATTGTACATTTAAATATTTAATTAGCTTATACTTATTTTAAACCATACATTTCTAAAATATGTAATGGTTTCTCAATTTATATATATATATATATATATATATATATAAAGAAAAATTACTGTGAAAGTTTTAAAAATCAATTATTGATGATTTTTGAAATTTGTATGAAAAATGAGCTTCGTTTTGATAAATGAGTGATTTGAATGTATTGACAAAAAATTATTTCGTATCTTCCTTTTGTTTATATATTTTTAATATTAAATGGATATTAGATGTATCTTTTCTTGTGTTAATTTAGTATTGAATTTTAGTATATATTTTATCCTTCAATTTAGAAAACTATCCCGATTCAAACTTTAGTTTAGACTTTAGCCCCCCAAAGCTAAAAGTTTAGCTTAGTGTTTGCAAAAAGATATTCCAATATTGACTGAGGTTCACAATTTTACACAGACCCAAATTCAAGTTTATCCAAATGCTAATTGAAATCGTTTCAATGGTTTGCTATGTGTACGATTGGTTTATCCTTTTAAAAACATAGTTTAATTTTAGAGGCTCATTTTTTTTAGATGTATAATTTTTCCTACACTTATTTTCAAAGCAAAATAAATCAACCGGGAATAAGTTATATCAGATGAACACTAATAAACAACAAATATTTAGGAGATTCAACATAAAATTTGAGCATATTACTCTTTAATATTTATGGCCTGTTTAGATTGATGGGGGAGAGAAGGAGTACACAAAAGGAAGTAGAGTAAAGTAGGCTGAGTATTAGGTTAATTTTTGGCCAAGTTAACTCTACTCTCTCTTCTTCCCCCTCAAACCAAACAGACCATTAATATGATATATCTACGATACAATTTAGGTTCACCTAAAATGCTTCTTTCCAAGTCTATCAATTTTTATTGTGATAATATTGATAGGAAAGATATCTGTCTATAAAACTGTGTTTCAAGCTAGGATGTAGCATTACCATGTTCCTCCTGAAAGACCAATTAGCCCATATTTTCACTAAGGGACTTCCTTCTGCTATACCTTCCTTCAAATCTCTTGCTTAGATTATTGAGGAAAAAAAAATGTGCTCATCTTATTGTCGGAGAATTTTACACATATTTCTATTGAAAACATTTGTGTAATTGTATTTTTCAATCCTTCATATAGTTGGTATGTATGCCACAATTTTGTTAAAATATTGTGGCTCATTAAATAGCTCACTTGGTCTTTCTAAAAAACATAGATTACCATACACTGAAAATTCCAATAAAATAAAAATATCCAAACACTACCTACTTTCAATCTCTCCCAATTATTTAGTTTTAAAGATTTAATATTAGTTGTTGAATGTCTTCTAATTAAAGAGAGATGTTACGTTTACAACATTTTTACAACAAATCACAAGTAGTTAGTTGTTATTGGTTCAAATTTCAAATTAACACTAAGATTACTTTTTTGCCCCAACAATAACAACTAGTAACAACTTGCTACTTAAAATTTGTTGTAAAAATGTTGTAGACATATCATTTCTCATAATTAAATTAGTTAATATCTGTTTGTGTGTGTATATATATATATAAATGTGTAACGATTTAGGGGACTAAGTTAGGTTAGAGACCAAATGGGTTAATTTCAAAAAAATTTTAAACTTAATTGGCATTAACCTGAACCTTTAGGATGTTACCAATATTTTACCCTTTTTTTTGAAGAGTCCTATTTTAGTTTTGCTTTATCTATCTATATATATATATATATATATATATATAACCAAAACTTTTGAAGTTTTCACAATTTTCCACGTCAGCATTTTTTTTTTTCTATTTTTTAAAATTTATTAAATTTGATTTAAAATAAATCTAATTTTTCCTAACCAAATACACGTTACAAAACCTTACAAAAACCAATACCTCTCTCTTCTCTTCTTAGACGCAAACTTCTCCTTCCCCTAAACCCAAAACTCACCCTTTCCTTCCTCCAAAATCAAAACCCAAAACTCAGATTCTCCCACCGTCGCCGCCGCCGCCACAGATTGCTGCCACCATGGAAAGGTAGTCTACTGAGGATTTGAACGATGTTGGCTTCGTTAAACCTAGGGAAACCCTATGGAAGATCAAATTCTACATGGGCTTCATCTCTTGGCATTTTAAAGAATGGTTAGTGATGTTTTTATTTTAATTTTAGGTTTTCCCCCTTACCTATTCTCTTTATCTGGAGTAAATTTGTGGTTTTGATTTTGGGTTTTGTTCTATTGGTTTTGGCTGTTAAGTATGATTTAGGGCTACGTTTGGGTTTTTATTTTAATTTTAGGTTTTCCCCCTTACCCATTCTCTTTATCTAGGGTAAATTTGTGGTTATGATTTTGGGTTTTGTTCTATTGGTTTTGGCTGTTAAGTATGATTTAGGGCTACGTTTGGGAATGATTAGCATAGATTGATGGGTTTGGAGCCGGTAGTGCTATTTTCAATTATTGGCTGCATTGCTCTCTCTTTCATATTTTATCAAATTCAATCAACTGCACCCACTGAGCCTCAGGCAGTGATTGGGGTTTTTCATTCTTTTGAAAAATTTTGGACTTTTTTAGGGTTTGGTTATTGTATTTTTTAGGGATTGTACTGAATTGCAGCGAATTTGCTTTGATTTTTTTGTTTTTTTGTTTTTTTGGGGTTTTGTTATGGTAAATAGATAAAACAAGCTGTGTGTTAAAAAAAAAAAAAAAAAAAAAAAAAAAAAAAAAAAAAAAAAAAAAAAAGAAAAAAGAAGAAGAAGTAAGAAGAAGAAGAAGAAGAAAGTTGATTTCTTGGAGGGGCATTTCTTCGTAAATTGTTGAAAAATTCAGGGGTAAATGTTTCCGCCGAACATGAATTTTGTGCCGGAAGAAGCCGCAGCTCCAAGCACAGTGTTAATCCCAATGTGGTTCGTTTGGAGACATGGTGGAAACAGTGTTTTTCTTTGTGGCTCTTTCACTCAGTGAGTCTCTGATTTTATTTTGGTTTTATTTTTTCACTTTTTATTTGATTGTTATAGAATGCTATTAGTTTAGTTTAGTTTTTACTTATTGAAAAAGTGCTTAATTGGAAGTGCTTTTGTTTTTGTGAAGGTGGGCTCAACTTGTGCCGATGTTGCTAGTTGAGAATTGTGATAACGTGTTTCAAACTGTTTATGGCTTATCGCCTGGATACCATCAGGTCAGTTTGTGGGTAATTAGTTTTTATTTTGGTACTTTGAAGCAATGCCGTGTGGAATTTGATGTTGGATCACGTTATTAAGATATTTGCATTTATGATTGATGGTTATGTTGGCGAATTCAATTGTCAAGCTTGTGTTAACAACTTGGGGGTTGTTTTATTCTGAGTAAATACTTAGAGGAAGATTGAATAATTGTAAGATTGTTGAACTGGATCCCAAGATTATAGATTAGAATGCAATTGGGTTTTTATTTTAATTTTAGGTTTTCCCCCTTACCTATTCTCTTTATCTAGAGTAAATTTGTGGTTTTGATTTTGGGTTTTGTTCTATTGGTTTTGGCTGTTAAGTATGATTTAGGGCTATGTTTGGGAGTGATTAGCATAGATTGATGGGTTTGGAGCTGGTAGTGCTATTTTCAATTATTGGCTGCATTGCTCTCTCTTTCATATTTTAGCAAATTCAATCAACTGCACCCACTAAGCCTCAAAAGAAGAACCGAATTCAGGTTTCCAACACCAAGAAACCACTCTTCTTCTACGTCAATCTCGCTAAGGTATTATCTCTCTCTCTCTCTCTCTTCTTTGTTTTAATTTGTGATTCGATGTTCTTATGCTTTTGTTTAATTTTCTCTTTGGGGATAAAGAATGTGTTTTTTTGTCTGTTTCTTTCAATAGAATTGAATTCATGGAATGGATATGTGGTTGTAGAATGTAGATCTGTTATGTGATTCTTTCTTGATTTGTTTGGTTGTTGAGAAAACGAAGGAAGCGAAAATTAAAGAAGGAACATTAGTTTAGTTTTCTTTCTATTTTTTCCAAGTAATTAAGCAAATGATGAAACTTGAGAAAGGGGCCAAGTCTTCTTGCCAAAAACTCTGTTTTGCTAATTTTGCTAATTTCATTTTCTCTGTTGCTATGAGGTAGGAACGCAAAGTGGAGGTCTCCATAAGCAACTGTAATACCTAATTTCCATCTTCCAATGCACAGTTTGGAAGTTAAAAATAGGTGAATTATCAGATGACATTTTCTCCATATAGAAGCATTTTTCATACCAAATATGTGGGCTGTTGTGCCATCTGTAGGGCCTTGTATTTAATGTTTTAAATGTCTGGTGTGTGAATGTGTATTGTACTTATAGTTTGTTAGAGCTACAATTGCTAATACTACTCCTGCTACTACTACTGCTAGAATGCAACCAAGTGTGTTGTTCATAAATCACTGTTGTTTGGTACCCTTGCAACTTATTGAAGCATACAAATATATATGCATTATTTAATCACACATCCCTACACTGTGCAATGCCACAAAGCCTTTGTGAACTATACTTAGGCATGCCTTTAGTTTTGGTTTGGCACTTGAACTAAATGCCATAGATATCTAGATTTGTGGCTTTTGTATTCTAAATGTTTGAATAAAACCATATAGGTACAGTTTAAAAATGTTTCACAAAAAGATAATACCTTTTTATGTGTGAACAATCTACTTTGTTATTTATTTCTGAATTTCATGATGAAAGCCAATGGAATACTTATTTTCATGAAGATTATAGACGTATTGAACTTTTTTAATAATTCAATAGTTGAGGTGGGGTTATTATGAAATTTATTGACATTAAGAGTTTTTGGTTATACATTATAAATCTTTGATGAATTGGTATAATTTGGTGTTATTACTTGATACCATTTGGCGAAAAATAAAGTAGTTTGAAGAAGTTGAGAAAAGAGAAGAGCCTAAGAAAGGGAGGAAATATATTCTTGAAAAGCATTGGATAAAGCTTGAAGATGTAAGCACAATTGTATATTTATTCTATTTACTGGTTCTTTTGTAATGCTTATTCAACCAAATGTAAGAGCACATTATGATTATTGTAATATATTACTTCATAATATTTGTATTTATCTTATGTGTAATATTATGATAGTTTCATCATAATTACATGTTTCATCTTATATTAGAGTTAATTTAGCTTTCAATAATTAAAATTAGACAAATGTTTAAACCTGAACATGTTAACATTTGATTTAAAACAATCCTGTTCATCGCACGGGTTAGCGACTATGTAATATATTACTATATAAAATTTGGATGTTTTTCACTTTTAAAGATGTTTAAAATTTTGACAATTTGTCATACGAGATGTTTAACTACTTTCTCTCCATTTTATATTAGAGATGATTTAACTTTAAAATAGTTGAAATTAGATAAATATTTAAACTTGAACATGTTAACATTTTGAGTTAAAAGTTACCCATGCATCGCACAGGTTTGTGACTAGTTGGTATTTATTCTTATTGAAATTTAGGATAATTGTTAATAAACCATATTAGTATATAAAAAACTGTGAAAAAAATTAATTATTTTTTATTTTTTTATAAAATATTTCTAAAAATAGCTCTGATACCATTGACTACCCCCAGGAGTGAGCACAGCAGTAATATAGAAGCATAAACAATGATAAAATAGTTGATAAAGAAGAAAATAGCAAAATAGATATAGTCAAAATAGATTAAAACAGGGTATGGAATATAAAAACTGAAACAAATAAAATCTTACTTGAAAATACGTCTGTCTTTGATTAAACTTGAAAACAAACTGTCTTTCTTACAAGCTTTGAAAATAAGAGCTGTCTGAAGAGTTACAAGATTACAAAGTAAAATCTGTAAAGGGTTACAAGATTATCTGTCTGGAAAGGTAAGGCTACAAGATTACAAAAGAAAATAAAGTACAAAAGTCTTTCAAAGGGAGAGTACAAAAGTCTTTCGGGGAAAGGGAAAGAAAAGCTAAAATCTTTCTGAGGATAAGATGGAAACTTTGGACCTTGGAAATGGACCTAAGTTTTGGACCTTGAATTTGAACCTAAAATTTGGACCTATCTTCTGTCTTCGAAGTCTGTCTATTTATAGATAAAGTGAACCATGGTAAGTCTTCAAAAGTAACCTGAGTTAAGTGAAGTGAACTCAAGTTAATCTGTCGGTAGAATCTTGAACAGTAAAAGTCAAAAGTCTATCTTGAATAGTAATAGTCTATCTGCATGTGAATAATATTCTGTCAAAATATCTTTCAAAATATCTTTCTGGATCTTTCTGTATCTGTCTAGACTGTAATGGATCTTCCTGGAAGCTATTCATGCATGTCGGTGAATAGTGATCTGTCGTTGGTGAATAGTGATCTGTCGCCGGTGAATAGTAATCTGTCGCCGTTGTCTATCGGAAGAGTATTCTGTCTGTCTGTGCCTTCTGTCTATCAATCTGTATCTGCGTAGTTATCATAATCTAGCAGATCAGAGTTGTCCTCATCATGCTCGTGGTACACTCCATGACTATTACATAGGGCACAATATGAAATAAGACGGTAAATAGGACCACGATCCTTTGCTGTCATCAATCTGGGATCTTTAACAATCTTTCTTTGCCCAATAAGCTTTCTTGCTGAAGGTCTTGGACCATATACAGCTATCCTGTTGGTGTAGCCATATAAGTGGAAGCCTTCTCTGTCTAATTCTTTCTGTACATCATTAATCTTGTTACTCATGAAATTGGACCATTCTTGAGCCAGAGTACTGGATCTTCTGTCTCTGTATTGATAAGTAATCCCGGGTAAGGATTGTATCTGTCTCCTAGTCCTTCATAAACTCTGTCTGCATTTCCAAAACTTTCATACCATGTAGCTTTATGAGATAGCCATGTATCGTCTGTCATATCTTCTGTCCTGATAATTGCTGTAGAAACTAATACTGTGAAAAGATGAATCCATCTGTCATAAGAACTTGTTAGGGCTTTATGAGTCAATATTTTCTGTTGAATTTCAGGAAGTAAAGCTGTGATGGCAAGTCTCGTATTTTGCTGAATCTTAGGGTGGAGCCTTGAAAAGCTTGTTCCCATAAGATAGCTTTTTAGAGACTGTGATTCTGTCATTGTGGAGCTTGAATCTCCATCCTCCTTGCCAGGGAGTTGACAACTAAGTGCTTCAATAACTGCACCAGTGTTAACAAGATGTAATTCCAAAGCCTGAAGGGTCATTTGGAATAAGGGTTTCTGTCTGAGGGTAAAAGCTGCCTGTAAATTATCAAGAAGTAGTTTAATATGAAAAGGAAGGTCTGTAAATTCTCCGTCTTGAAACATAAATTCACTGTCGGGCACCTCTTGCAAAATTACACTTTTATCACCACATGAATACATTGCCTCTGTTAGCAGTGTATCCTGAAGGGATATTGTCTCTTTCGAGACGCCTTCATGCATTTCCGAAATTTTTACTGAAGGTTTTCGGGTACCTTTGGGTTGCACCGCTGGTGCCTTGCCCTTGTCTTTTTGAGAGAATCTTTTACTCATGGTAGTCTGCAATTGGGTTTTGGGAAAAGGATTATATTTGGAACAAATATTTTCTGTCAAAACTTCTTTTGAAATTCTTTTTCCTCTTTCTTTTTGTGAAATTCTTTTGAAATATTTTACAAGAAAAGTAATAAAAGCATTTACAAAACAAACAACATTTATAAAACAAACTTTTCTTTGTACACTTTCGTGCTCTTGCTGAGTAGCAATAATATTAGAGTAGTCATGATGGGATCTGTCAGGATGAGTGATATTCAGAATATTTCTAAAAGCTAGTATGATTCTATCCATGCATGTATTACTATATATCTTTTCATAAAGTGTTTTACTAATAGGATAGTCTATTAGGGGATTATTCAAGAGATCATTACAATTAATATTTTCTTTAATGATTAATAAAGAAGAGTCTGTCAAAGATTCTTTTATTAAAATATCTGTTATATGAATATTTGAGAATACTATAAAGAGTGTACATCTGTCATTTAGTACTTCTATCAGTCTATCAGTATGTCTGTCATTATTATTAAAAGAAGTAATAATTGTACCATCTATATTTTGTGTGGTGGCAATAGTCTCAATTTGCCATCTGTCAGTCCATATACTATTAGTCCATGCATATTGATTACAAAAGACTATATTCATATCTCTGTCTTTTATGGATTCTTCTGTAGATTGGACTTTATGTAAGAAAGCGATAAGAAAATAAGAACGTATCTCTGTCTCTTTGTCTTGGCTATCTTTCTTTTTGTCATTTTCTTTCAATTGATTAATAAGCAATATTTCTGTCTTTAAAGATAACAAACTTCTTTTAGTTCTATAGATTCCTTTTTCTTTGATATCTGTTAAAATAGTAATCTTTTTGGAAGAGTGTATTTCTGTCAAGACAAGTGGTAAAAAGAATATATCTTTTTCCCATATATTAGTTTTAATTCCTTCATCTGTCACTAAAAAGGGATAAATTAAATTCATAAAAGGAGTTGCTAAAATAATTTTAAAAGGAAAGTCTTTAATTAAAACAAAAGCTGTCTCAAAATATATTCTGTCATGGCATATATGATCATTAGTTATTTTATAATTAATTATCAGTTTTTCTCTATTGTCCTGAATTAATCTTTCAGATGATTTATCATAATACTTTAAGGGTATTAATCTTTCTTGTATATGAACTATATCGTCACCTGAATCTATCAAAGCAATTTCTGTCAAAGAAAACTGTAAAGTAATATCTGTATGCCATTTTTGGAGAATTACTCTGTCAATTAAACTTAAGAAATTCTGTCTATCAAATTTATTACTATTGTTTGAAACTGAAATTTTATCTGTAGGAGGATCAAAGGGGTCTATCATGGAATTAGAAAATTCTTTTACAATATCATGTTTATTTACGTCTGTCAGATTTTCTTCTTTAATTTCTTTAATTTCCTTTTTTACTATTTCTTCTTCTGTCAGTAGAGCTATTGGTTTTATCTCTACACCATCTTGTTTTAATTTTATTCTTACCTTTTCTTTCTTGTCTTTTTCTTTCTTGGCTTTTTCTTTCTTTTTACAATCCGTAACATGGTGACCATATTTCTTGCAGCTAATGCAAGCAATAGGTATTTCTATAGTGTCTTTCAACTTTAATAAATATTCTTTCTTGTCTTTATAGTGATTTGGTAGATTTTCTATCAGTTTTATTTTTATGTCTTTTTGTTTTCTCTTTCTTTTATTAATTTTAAGTGGGTTGGTTGATTTTAACTCTTTCTTAACTTGATCTACTTCTTTTTGACTAACATTAAATATTTCCATTAATTCATTTATTATATCTTTCGCAAATTCTAATTTACTAATTTGTTTAATAATTCTATTATGTCTGTCACATTGTTTTTTAGTATGTCCATATTTTTTACATTTATGACAAATAGTACTATTAACATGTCTGTCAGTTTTCTCATTATCTGATAGTTCTGTAGTATTTAAAACTGTTATGTCTCTTAATCTGTCTATTTCTAAAGGTAAACTTAAAAGTTCTATCTTTTTAGCCAATTCTATTAAACTGTGGTTTTCAGTTCTGTCAATTATTTTAAGTCTCTCATCAATTTCTTCTTTAAAGCTATTACTCTTTTTGTCTTTTACTTCCATCTTTACTTTTACTACACTATCATAATTATTTTGCCTACTATTGTTGACTTTTTCTTTTTGTCCTTCATGTCTCATCTTTTCCTCTATTTCTATCTTCCTACGTAGTGTTTCCTTACTACTATTTTCTTTTGGCATGTCTTTCTCTACATCTTTACTATTTTGTCTTTCATGTAATTCTTTCAAACTATCATCATAACTTCTAAAACTATCATCTTTTAAACTATCATCTTTTCTCTCTTTCATTGTCATGTTTCTTTGTTTTACTATGTCTATCACTTTTCCTGCATCTTCTCTATTCTGTCGTTCAAACCTTTCTTTCATCTTTTTTACTATTCCTTTTTTTATTATTTCTTTATTATTATCTATTAGCTTCTCATGTAAAGATTCTTTCTTGTCTGTCTCTATTAGGCTCTTTTGTCTATCTGTGTCTAGTACCGAACTAGAAATTTCTTTTAGTCTGTCATTTTCTATAGTACTTCTATCTTTTATACGTGTTACTCTTTCCTTAATAGGGCCAATTTCTAATCTGTCAGTTGCTTTTAATGTCTGTAAATTCTTATCTATAACTTCTTTTGAATTACTATTATTAAACCAATTATCTGTCATAGTTTCTATAAAAGATGATCTATGATGGGGTCCAAATTCTACTTCTTTTTTAAAATGTGAATTTAAAGCTTTCATTCTTTCATAGAGGTCCAAAAAGCTATCATTTTTCTTTTCAACTTTAGTATATCTAGCAAATCTATCAATATTTTCCAAGGCTTCCAATTTTCTATTAATTTTGTCTAAAAAACTATTATTGTGTTTATTAGTCTGTCGGTTGATTTTATCTTCTATTAAATTACTCCAATTATTTGTGTTACCATTATTATAGTTATAATTATCCATTTCACTGTCAGAATCAGTTTCATAATCCATATCACTATTTGACCAATTATCATCTATATCTGTCATGCTATAACCTTCATCATAAACTATATCATCATAGTCCATGTTTCAAATTAGTGTGTGCCTAGCCTAAGTGTGAACAAGCAAACAGATGATGAACTGATAAATGTATTTATTCTCTTTCTAAGCAATTAATAATTACTGGCGGAACTATTACTAACCACTGGTATCCTTGCTATCGGGACCACCTCCTCGGGAAACTCCATTGCGGGACCACCCAAACAACGCCTGTCCGTCGGCTACAACAAAGGGGCTGACCAACGCGAAACTATGGTTTGCCAACGAGTCTCTAGGCTGACCAACGCTAACAAGGAGCAAGTAGTGGCTGTGTAGTAATATAAGTTCCTAGTAACTTCTTAATTGCAAAGAAATAAAACTCATACACCTACCACCCATGGCTCTGATACCATTGACTACCCAGGAGTGAGCACAGCAGTAATATAGAAGCATAAACAATGATAAAATAGTTGATAAAGAAGAGAATAGCAAAATAGATATAGTCAAAATAGATTAAAACAGGGTATGGAATATAAAACTGAAACAAATAAAATCTTACTTGAAAATACTTCTGTCTTTGATTAAACTTGAAAACAAACTGTCTTTCTTACAAGCTTTGAAAATAAGAGCTGTCTGAAGAGTTACAAGATTACAAAGTAAAATCTGTAAAGGGTTACAAGATTGTCTGTCTGGAAAGGTAAGGTTACAAGATTACAAAAGAAAGTAGAGTACAAAAGTCTTTCTAAAGGGAGAGTACAAAAGTCTTTCGGGGAAAGGGAAAGGAAAGCTAAAGTCTTTCTGAGGATTGGACCTTGGAATTGGACCTAGAATTTGAACCTGTCTTCTGTCTTCGAAGTCTGTCTATTTATAGATAAAGTGAACCATGGTAAGTCTTCAAAAGTAACCTGAGTTAGGTGAAGTGAACTCAAGTTAATCTGTCGGCAGAATCTTGAACAGTAAAAGTCTGTCTGCATGTGAATAATATTCTGTCAAAATATCTTTGAAAATATCTTTCTGGATCTGTCTGCACTTGTCTGGACTGTAATGGATCTGTCTGGAAGCTATTCATGCATGTCGATGAATAGTGATCTGTCGCTGGTGAATAGTGATTTGTCGCTGTTGTCTGTCGGAAGAGTATTCTGTCTGTCTGTGCCTTCTGTCTATCTGTCTGTCAATCTGTATCCGCGTAGTTATCATAATCTAGCGGATCAGTGTTATCCTCATATTGCTCATGCTCGTGGAGCACTCCATAATCATTACATAGGGCACAGTATGAAATAGGAACGAAAACAGGAACATGATCCTTGGCTGTCATCAATCTGGGGTCTTTAACAATCCTTCTTTTCCCAATGATCCTTCCTGCTGAAGGTTTTGGGCCATACACAGCTATTCTGTCGGTGTAGCCATATAAATGAAAACCTCTATCTAATTCTTTCTGTTCTTCATAAATCTTATTACTCATGAAATTAGACCATTCTTGAGCCAAAGCACCTGGATCATCCAGTGATAAGTAAGTATCTCCTGTATACCAGTTATATTCAAGGATACCACACCAATCATGGATAAGGACTAAAATGTGTGCTGGCTGAGCTTCCATATAATAGCTAGTGTCCCAAACTGGAAGAGTACTCCAGATTTCTATCTTCATATAATTAAGTCCTCCAATCTGTGCTGCTGCTTCTTGGATGACTCTGGGAAATAAACTAATCTGATTTGCCGAAGTAATGGTCAATTTTCTGATAAACCCTGCTTCAAGCATTTCAGATAACCATAAGGGATCACAGATTACTGGATCTTCTGTTTCTGTGTTGATAAGTAATCCCGGGTAGGGATCAAATCTGTCTCCTATTCTTTCATAAACTCTGTCTGAATTTCCAAAACTGTCATACCATTTAGCCTTATGAGATAACCACATATCACCTGTCATGTCTTCTGTTTTGATAAATGCTGTAGAGACTAATATTTTAAAAAGATGCATCCATCTGTCATAAGAACTTGTTATAGCTTTATGAGTTAAAATATTCTGTTGGATTTCAGGGGGTAAGGTTCTAATAGCAAGTCTCGTTTTTTGCTGAATCTTAGGGTGGAGTTTTGAAAAGCTTGTTCCCATAAGATAGCTTTTTAGAGACTGTAGTTCTGTCTTTGTGGAGCTTGAATCTCCATCCTCCTTGCCAGGGAGTTGACAACCGAGTGCTTCAATAAATGCCCCGGTGCTAACAAGATGTAATTCCAAAGCCTGAAGGGTCATTTGGAATAAGGGTTTCTGTCTGAGGGTGAATGCTGCCTGTAAATTATCAAGAAGTAGTTTAATATGAAGAGGAAGGTCTGTAAATTCTCCATCTTGAAACATAAGATTACTGTCAAGTACTTTTTGCAAAACTACACTTTTATTACCACATGAATACATTGCCTCTGCTAGCAACGTATCCTGAAGGGATATTGTCTCTATCGAGACGCCTTCATGCATATCCGAAATTTTGACTGAGGGCTTTCGGAAACCTCTGGGTTGCACCGCTGGTGCCTTGCCCTTGTCTGTCTGAGAGAATCTTTTACTCATGGTGGTCTGCAATTGGGTTTTTGGAAAAGGATTATATTTGGAATAAATAAAAATTTCTTTTGAAATTATTCTGTCAATGTCTTTCTGTGAAATTCTTTTGAAATATTTTATAAGAAAAGTAATAAAAGCATTTACAAAACAAACAACATTTATAAAACAAACTTTTCTTTGTACACTTTTGTGCTCTTGCTGAGTAGCAATAATATTAGAGTAGTAATGATGGGATCTATCAGGATAAGTGATTTTCAGAATATTTTTAATAGCTAGTATGCATGTACTACTATATATCCCTTCGTAAAGTCTTTCATTACTAGGACAATCTATCAGGGGATTAACTCTGTCTATGGAGAGATTAAATCTGTCATTATTCAAGAGATTACCACAATTAATATTTTCTTTAATGATCAATAAAGAAGAGTCTGTCAAAGCTTCTTTTATTAAAATATCTGTTATATGAATATTTAAAAATGCTATAAAGGGTGTACATCTGTCATTTAGTACTTCTATCAGTCTATCAATATGTCTGTCATTATTATTAAAAGAAATAATAATTTTACCATCTATATTCTGTGTGGGGGCAATAGTCTCAAATTGCCATCTGTCAGTCCATATACTATTAGTCCATGCATATTGATTACAAAAGACTATATTCATATCTTCGTCTTTTATGCATTCTTCTGTAGATTGGACTTTTTGTAAGAAGGGAGAATAAAAACATATCTCTGTCTCTTTGATTACTTGATACCATTTGGCGAAAAATAAAGTAGTTTGAAGAAGTTGAGAAAAGAGAAGAGCCTAAGAAAGGGAGGAAATATATTCTTGAAAAGCATTGGATAAAGCTTGAAGATGTAAGCACAATTGTATATTTATTCTATTTACTGGTTCTTTTGTAATGCTTATTCAACCAAATGTAAGAGCACATTATGATTATTGTAATATATTACTTCATAATATTTGTATTTATCTTATGTGTAATATTATGATAGTTTCATCATAATTACATGTTTCATCTTATATTAGAGTTAATTTAGCTTTCAATAATTAAAATTAGAGAAATGTTTAAACCTGAACATGTTAACATTTGATTTAAAACAATCCTGTTCATCGCACGGGTTAGCGACTATGTAATATATTACTATATAAAATTTGGATGTTTTTCATTTTTAAAGATGTTTAAAATTTTGACAATTTGTCATACGAGATGTTTAACTACTTTCTCTCCATTTTATATTAGAGATGATTTAACTTTAAAATAGTTGAAATTAGATAAATATTTAAACTTGAACATGTTAACATTTTGAGTTAAAAGTTACCCATGCATCGCACAGGTTTGTGACTAGTTGGTATTTATTCTTATTGAAATTTAGGATAATTGTTAATAAACCATATTAGTATATAAAAAACTGTGAAAAAAATTAATTATTTTTTATTTTTTTATAAAATATTTCTAAAAATAGTTCTTAAATCAATATTCCTATAGCATAATTTAACATTAGACAAAACTTAAGTACAGTATCTAAATATAATACCTTAGGTATTATTTCTTAAATTCTACTCTTAACTAATAGGTACTCTTTCATTCTATAAGAAAAAATTCACATAATAAAATTTTAAAAAAATAAACCTTGCCCTTCCTCGTTTACCTTCGTGTTAATCCTATTGCATAATTTGCATTACCGAACTGGTCTTTGTCTCTTTCCCCTGTCATGGTCCCACCAACGGATTTGCTTGAAAATTTTTCTGCTGCCTTGTCCAAAAGACAAAAGTTGACGCGCTGGAAAGCCAAAATAATTGTAATTGGCTTTTTGTGAAAGCCAAAATCACTTTTTAGCAAAATTTCATGGAGCCCACCAACATTTAATATTCGTAGGTTTTATTTTTATATTTATTTTTTAGAAGAAAAAACTGAGCCTTCTTTGCAACAAAAATTAAAAGCTTGATATATTTGTACTTTTACGTCAGGTTAGTGTAGATTATTTATCTTGTATAAAAAAAGAAAGGTAATATTATTTTTTTCGTTCAATTCATATTTTTCTAACAAAAAATTTATAAGTATTCTTTCTTAGTAGATTTTGTTATTTCTTATAATTCTGATTAAGGTTGATAGTTTTTTTAATATGTATTTTGGTATTGTATTTTCTTTTTTAATATGTATTTTGGTACATGTGTTTAAACACATGTTTTCAGTTTTTAAACAACATTACATGCATTTCTACAACTTTTTATCCACACATATTTCAAAAAAATACAAATAACGTTACTAGAACAACATTATCAAATGGCCCAAAAGTCTTCTCTCTTCCTTTTGTAGCGTTGGTTAAATTTTGGTTTGGGTTAATACTTAGTTTTTTTGGATATAGGAATTTGAGTTTATATCAAAACACGAACTATATGGCTATAAATTTGAATATGTCTACCAATTTTTTGAGTAATAAATTATTATAAAGTCTATCTTTTATTCATTTGGTTTCATTTTAATTTTGGTTAAGATAACATTGTAATTTTGTGATAAGTTTTTTTGTTATAATAATAAACTCCTTATTTCTTAAGAGATGAGAAATTTGAATAATAAAATTTGAAACTTATAAAGTTTAGTTCTATATTAGACAAATATAATACACTACAACAGAAATTAGAAGAATATGGTCTACCTTAAAAAAAAAATATTAATCAAACATACAAAAAATAATAGTATGATATATTTGTAGAGATAAAAAGATACAAAATTCTTGTAGAAATATTTCATTAAAAAAAAAAGATAATTCTTGAAATAATTGTTAATTTTTATATATTACATCTTATTACATAATATTTATATATTTTCACACATTGTGTGGATTTGCAGCTAGTTTATATAAAACCAAAGACGTTTGATTTTTAGTTAACCTCATAATATTATGCCACATAAGTTTTTGAGATCTCACAAATTTCAACATTATTTTAATAAATGTTTTCTATTGAATTAAAATTTTATTTTATATTTAAACTCTCAATTAGAATCTTAGTAAATCATTTTTTTTGAATTAATCATATTTTCTTTAAATAGTACTATATATAATTTCATATACAAATTGCTTAATAGATTTTTAATGCTAATATATATAATTTCATATACCATCACAATTATAATAAATAAATAAATATCTATTCATAATTATTATAATTATTAAATTTCATATTTAAATAAAAGAAAAAAAAATCAAAATTCATCAATAATAGGCAATTGGTTAGCGCCGTGCTACATTGTACACAAGAAATTTCTTGACTTTAAAGTCAAGAATTGATCTTCTATGACTGGAAATTCAGGCTGAAATGATTGTGGTTGTAAGTTTTTCTTGGCGTATGTCCCAAGATTCCACTCTCGTCAACGAAAGCAAAGTAAAAATAAAGTGGCTATCAGTATCACACGAGATTTTCCTGCAACATGACAAGGAACAAATGGCCAAGTAATTGTGGAAGGGACATCATGACAGAGAACAACTTTAAAGGTGGCAGACACATGGAATCAGAGAGTGGACCGTAAAATTGACAGAAATTTCTATTACCTGTTTCCAGGGGAAGAGAGATGCGCAGGTATGGAAAATATGGAGTTGACTTCAACAGATAAGATTAAGATGGTCAATTTTTGTTTTTTTATCTCTAAAATTGTTGGTAAATTCAGTTTTGTGAGTGAATTCAATTGAGAAACCTCTTAACATACCAAGATATAACGCTCAAGAAACCGTGGGAGCGGTGGGACTCGTGGGAGTCATGCTTTGCCTATTGATATATCAAAAGAAACCTTAGTAGCTTTTTCTTAATCGCAAGATCCTAGATGCATTTGTTCATTAGAGATTTTAGAATTCTAAAATTTAATCTTCTTTATATCAAAAATTAAAAGCTTGATATCAAAAGAAAAGCTTTTGCAATTAATTTAACTCTCATCCTGTTGGTTTCTAGTTAGTTTAGCTAGTAAAGTTTCTTATTTTGGTCCGATGATTAAAAAAAGAAAAACCCCACCTCTTATGATGCCATGGTAAACACAATACTTTTTTTTTTTCCCCTTTCTTTTCTTCCCCCTCCTTTTGCAATTAATGTTTGTTTTTTCTTTTTATTTTATTTCTCAACTTCCCATTTACTCTATCAAAACCATCTACTAAAAGTATTAGTATCAAGTGTGTCAAATGCCCAACATTGACATTTGGCATACTAAGGCCATAAGACCTTTCACAACTTCTAAATGCTAAAAAATTTAGCATGGATGAACAATATCATTCCAAATTTGAAACGGTACGAACACAAATGCTAAACCAAAAAAATAATTTTTTTTTTTATTTTTCTCTCTCCTCTCAATTATTTATTTGACTTTTTCTCTCTCCTCTCACATATTTGTCTCTCTCCCGTCTACCTCTACCTTCCTCTCAACTCTTCTCTCACCTCTCTCCTTATCTTAGCCTCTCTCTCTCACTCTCTTTCTCTCTCATAAGCCGCCAATCTTTGCCCACAGCCAATCTAGCCATGGTTTCTACTTCGCTTAAAGCCACTCATCTCGCCACGGTTTCTCTTGCTTTCTATATGTTTCTTGACTTTAATTAGTCTTCCATTGAAATTTGGCCATAGAAAGAGAAAAGCCACAAAATATAATGTTATCATCCTCACCTTCTATGGTTATGTCTTTTTCAAAATAATTGAGATGACATGTGATTGGTGTTAATATATAGTGGATCTATGTAAAAGTGATGTAAATCAAATTACAACTTTTCACATCACCGGTTGTAAAAAACTTGTGAAATTTGTTAACTACTTGGCATTACTTATTATAGAGGATTAATTTTCAATGTGTGCCATTGCATCCTAAGCTTGCATAGAGGCCAATGAGATTTATTTCCCATATTCTCCTAATTGGAAAATGTTAAAACTTAAAATTACTAATATTTTACTACAAACTAATATGACAATAAATGTGATTGGTGAACTCAATAACATAATGAATGAATATTTGAATTATTTTTTTGATTAGTAACAATCTGTTTATAAGTCTTATTTATTTACTTATTTTTGATAATTTGTTAGTTATAACAATGGGGAGGGGAGTTTTGCCTCTTGAACATCTTCATTTGAAACACCAAAATTCTTAGCATCAGTTTTACCTTATATAATAAAATTTATAGCATCCATCACTCCTCTTATGTTATATACTTTGGTGCTTGGTGGCAAGAGTGATGTACAACAAAACAAATTCATCAATAGGATATTGGTTTGGGCCGTGTATGCACAAGAATTGATTATTATTATTATTATATTTTGCTATGGACACAACTTACCGAGACGATAAGTTGCTGGATTCTACAATTTGATGAACAGATAGAAGCTCATTAATATTTTCACTCCTTCAGTTTCTACGGTTCAGTGCTGTATGTCAAAGCAAGACTTGAAGCATGGAGATCAAGTATTGAAATTCACACGTGGAAGCTTAGCCCGCCAAACCCTGTTTTAGATTCTGTTTTAAGTTTGTAGATGTTTAATTAGCTTTGGTAGATGTTTTTTGCTTAGCTTTAGACTTGTATATATATATATACATATGTATATATATATATATATATATAAGCTGTGAGTTGTAATGTAATTATACAATTTTTCATTCAATAAAATTGGAAGTTCATATTTATTGAGAGAGTTTCAAAGAGAGAGAGAGAGGAGAAGAGATTTCTAGAAAAGCACTCGGACTTGTATAAAGTGGTACTCCAAAAATTGGATTCCTAGAAAGTGCTTCATTATCTAAAATTGATTTAGCCTTGAAGTTGGCAAAAGGGCCACCAAATGGAATCTCACACCTAATACTTTGAGATATGGAAGTGCCTCAAGAAACTTAGGAATAACATGAGAGATTATTGTTTGAGAGGTCCAATTGATCCAATTCTTCTACTTGTTTGAAAGATTGTGGAATGTCTCCTTGAAATAAGTTATTTGACAAATCAAGATCACATAGGCTTTCAAATGCACCAATGATACTTGGAACATTAATTTGGTTACAAGATAAATTCTCATGTTCAATAGCATCAAATATTTTCATGTTTTGAGACAAAGATCCACAAAGGGAACTAGATGATAAATATAAAAATATCAGATTTTCAAGGCTCCACACATTCAATGGGATTGATGATGTCAGTTCGTTATAACTTAAGAATGCATAAATAGAAGTGCTACTACATAGGTTCTCGACTACAACTCAATAGGTCGAGAGTCACCTATCTCAACCGATCAAAAGACACATCTCGACTAATTGAGATTCATGCAAATTGGTTTTTCAGCTTATCATCTCAGCCGTTGGATCTAGGATTTTGTGGATCACGAGTAGAGTATATAAGCAAGCCCTAGAGCACATTTTTACATATACAAGATAGCAGTGTAGTTGTTGCATACTAAAGATTTATTGATTAAGTGAAGTTGTTGCATCCAGTTTACAATCACGTTACTAAAAGAAACCATTGAGAGTAAATTTATACATACTCTATTTTTTCAACCCCTTCCCATTTTCTATCCTTCCATTTTTTTTTTTCAACCCCTAACCAAACAAACCCTAGAGCTACCACTAATACCACTTTTATTTTCCATCACCTACAAACCTACCACTTAAACAAATTGTAGAACAAATTGTCTCCTTAAACTTATTCTTCTTTTTTTTTTTTTTTATTCTCATGGAATAAACATTAATCTCACTTTGAAGATTTTCTATTTTTCTAATTTTAGTATGTAATTTTACTCACACAACCAGTAGATGTTAATCCTATGAAATAGGAGGTGCGATTTTTTTCCTTGAGATAAAAGGAAATGACCTTTGATTATGGACTCACGAAGATAATATTTGTTTTAGCTTTTAACAACTCAAAAATCTATTTTATTTATTTAAGTTATAATTTTAAATGTTAATTTCTTACGTACAATATAAGTCAAGCCGCACTAAACAGTAGGCCATGGGTTAGGGCCCCTGTTAGAGAAAGCCCCAAATGTGGGGCCACTTAAGCAATTAAAGATTTGGACTAAGTAAAAGGAAAATAAAATGTAACATGCCTCCGCCCACGCAACATGACCAGAGGAATAAATGGCCCCAATTAAACAGAGAAAACAGAGACCTATCAGTTATCACACAAGACTTCTACAATCTACAGTACATGACAATGAATAAATGCCAAGAAATTCTGAAATGGAGGTGATGACAGAGAAGAATTATATGTAGCAGACACATGGAAACTCAGAGCTTGACTTATTAAAAATTTTGGCTTGTACAATTAATTTTCAATGTTACAATAAATTCTTAAATAAAAAAATTAAACATCAATTTAATGAACATATAATGAAGTTAATTTTAGTTTAGCTCTCGAGTTGCATGTCACACTCATCATGGTGAAGTTCTATTTTTCGTCCATAATTTTTCATGATTTATGAATTCTAATGCATAAAATTGTTTATTAAAAACAAATATATCATCAATTTAAAAGGGAAAAAAAATAGTTCATGTACCTCTTGAGGATTGAGGGCTAAACTTTTTTTTTTAATAAACAACTCAACTGCTGTGGATCCTAATCACCATCTTCTTCCAAATTATAGCCCTCTTTTAATTACCAGATCCTAAGTCCTATAGAAGTTTGGTTGGTGCTTTGCAATACCTCACCTTCTGTTCTTTGCTGTTAAACTAGTCCTACTCAAACCCATCTTCAAGCAACCAAAAGAATTCTTAGATATCTTCAAGGTACTCTTCACTATGGTCTTGCATTCACTCCAAGTCTCTCTTCCTTATCTGCCTATAGTGATGTAGATTAGGCTGGGTATCCTGTGGAAGGGAAATCAATCATTGGTATTGTGGCTTTCTTTGGATTTTGTCCAATTACATGGTCTGCTAAGACACAAGCCACTGTTTCTAGGTCCTCCACTGAAGCTGAGTATCATGCTTTGGCTTCCACAGCAGCTGAATTGAATTTAGGCACTGCCATGGGTTGACTAAGAAATTTTAATTTGATGAGTTCTCTAATCGAGATAGGAACCCTATTTTAGGAATTGCATGTTTTAGGAGCAAAAATAGCCAAATATCACTATTTTTTGAAATTATTAGTGTTTTACCACTATTTGAGAAACTCGAATTTGACATGGAACTCAAGTTTAAGAAAATCGAGTTTGACATGGAACTCGAGTTTCAGAAAATCGAGTTCCATAAAAAATGTCACATGGAACTCAATTATGTGGAACTTGAGTTTGTTGCAATGTGTTACTTGAGTTTAATACACAAGAGTACCATGTAAGAAACACTTCCCACTTCCCACAACACTCACACAGTCAACAATAGCACTCACACAGCCACAATTATTGACTTATCTCCCACAATTGCACTCCTTTCTATCTCTTTTAATTTTTTTATTTTTTCAACTTCTATCTAAATTATAATGAAGCATGACATGGGATAAATTATAATGGTTGTAAGATTTTTTTCTCACTGAAGTTAGGCTCATCTCAATTAGAATCCATTTTTTTCTATTTTTAATTGGTAAATTTACAAATGCGCTTAAGGAGATGCTCTTTGAACAGACTGATTGACAATCTCACTTGGAAGTTGGAATTCTACTCTATCATGATTACGAGAAAAAATGGCAAAGTAATTATGGAAGTGAGATGATGACCGAGAAGAATAAAAGGTAACATATATACATGGAAATAGAATCTCAAAGCTTGACTAATTCAAGTAGTATGATTTGAATCCAAAGTCGTGGAATTAAGTGTTTTTTTTTTTTTTATAATAATTTTTACAGGGGAGTTAGCTTCAAGGAATTTTAAAGCTCCATCAGAATGAGTATTTGTAACTAAAATCAAATACATATTTACTTTCCCAGCATATTATTTCCTCTCAGTTAAGTACAACTGAACATTCAAAAGAGCAGTGAAATCCAAGAAAAAATTACAATGCATGAGGACCAATCTCACGACTAATATGAATGTTGGCCTCAATTTCTTCATTCCTAGCATACAGGAGTGCAAGTTGGTTGCTTATGCTGAGGAAGAAGCTAGTGAAGATCAAATTTGCAAGATTTTGAAACCCGGACCGTTCATTGAACTGTAAAAGGGAGAGGTTCAAGGTTTTTAAGGTCGAACCGTGATGACGTCATAATTAATTTAATAATTATTTAAATATAAATAAATATATTAAATTTGTAAATATTGGCAAAATTTACTAAAAATATCTTAAAAATTGAAACAAAATACATAAAATAGTACATTATAAGGTTAATAAAAAATAGAACAACATAAATAAGCATAAAAAGAAATTTTTATAATAATCCTTTAAGGGAAATCATTTCAATTAACTAAAAACGACTTTTAAAATAAATTCATAAATTGCATATGTATTATTCTTAAATAAAAAAGTTAATTTAGTAATATTTAATATGTTGAGAAAGATGACATAGAAGTTTAGAAACTATAAATCACGTAAATTTAATATAAATTTAATAATATTGCATACTAGCTCCCAAGAAGAGCACTTGGTCTGTTGGTCATGGCTTCAGTCTTGCTTACAAGGTGTGAGAGCTCAGGTTCGGATCCTGGCAAAGCATTTTTCCAGTCCGGGTTTCAAAACCTTGCAAATTTGGGGAGTTTCCCTATCTGAAAATTAGGTTTTTTTTTTTTTTTTTTGGGGGGGGGGGTTAATTTGGGGTTTTATAACACAAAATGAAGATACAGTAAAGTAAGACAGATAAGTATTTTATTTGAATCTACTAAAATCAGTCTAAATAAAAATACATATTCCAAAATTACAAAAAGATACCATTGAATTTCCTATAGTATCGCTAAAAACCAAATTATCAAAATAAAATAACTAAATTTTGGCTCCAAAAAATAAAATAAAATAAGGAACACAAGCTTTAACAAGGTCACTTCAAGTGCACACATACGATATTTGAGCAATAACATAAATATCAGACACCCCTATTTCTATTTCCAAGTAGTGTCAATTTGATTTTGTTAACCTTGGCCACCACATCCTTGATGTCAAGTCTTCCATTTGGTAATTCTTCAAAACACCGCAAGCCTAGTTCCAAGATAAATGAAAGAATAGTGCAAGGCAGTCTCATCTCTTCCATCTTCTATCTTAAGCAAACCATCGTCCACAACTTCCATTCGGTCACAAAGTGATGCAATCCATTGCCTCATACCTAGTTCTCCAACAACTATTTCATCGGTAGGTTTCTTTCTTGTGATCATCTCTAACAAGATTATTCCATAACTATAAATGTCACCTTTGGTGGATAGCCTCCCTTTAGAACCATACTCTATCATGCTCACATTTGTCAAGAAATTTTTA
The DNA here is from genome assembly GCF_001633185.2 of Quercus lobata. Lineage (NCBI taxonomy): Eukaryota > Viridiplantae > Streptophyta > Magnoliopsida > Fagales > Fagaceae > Quercus > Quercus lobata. Next base: position 97,236,240 of record NC_044905.1, read on the forward strand.
AGTTAGTGACCCACATATATGTTTCCAAAAGTAATTTACAAATATAACCTTAATACATTGATATATATACACACATTCATACATTAAAAAAAAAAAAAAAAATTACTGTAACTATCCATGATCCATCAATTGATGTATATATGTATACTTGATTCTTTTATTTATTTATTTATCAAGTATGCCATTGTGATTTGCAAATAATAAAATTGGTATTAAAGTGGGTTCTATATAAAAGTAGAGCATGACTTAGGTACAGTACTTAGGTGCTATTCCTTAATGGTCCGCTTGGATTGAGAGAGAGGGAGGGGGAGTAGAGTAGAGTAGAGTAGATTTAGCACAAAATTAGCTTATTTTTAACAAACTCTACTCTACTCCCCTCCACTCCCCCTCCTTCGCCCCCTCTATCCAAATAAGCCATAAGAAAATTTTACTATGTAGATTTTTTTCTCATGAAAAGGAAGTGTATTTTTTAATTAAATAGTCATATGGCTGAATCTTAAAAGGAGAACCTAAGGTACTATACCTAAGTTTTGTCCATAAAAGTAATGTTGACAATTTGTCAAGGCCTTGTCCCTAATACTAATGGAATAGTTTTGTAATTATTTTCAACTCTCAACTCCCAAACTGAGTGCGATAGCTGTACTTTTCTAGTCAATTTTAGGATAACTTATCAAATAGGATCATTACCTTGAATAGTGTCAATGGCTATAAAATGGGCTATAAGTGGGCATAAGGCTAGCCATGTCAATACCATGGTTGCTTTAACGAGTCCAATATTAAAATAATATTAAACTAATTTGTATTTGTTTTCTCAACAAAATTAATTTGTATTTGACTTGTGACATAATGCAAAAAACAAGTAATTTAAGGGTATATTCATAAGAATCTAATGCAACTACCACACTCATGGTTATTCCTAAAATTAACAACTATTAATATTATTCACAAAATTAACCTAATACATGCATACCTGGTGCAATGTAGCCAACTATACCGATGGTTTTGGTATGGGTTGCGTCATTTTTTTCAACTAAAATCTTTGCAATGCCAAAGTCACCAACATGCGCAACCATGTCCTCATCCAATATGATATTGCTAGGCTTCAAATCACAATGCACCATGGATTTTGATTGACCGTTGTGGAGATAATCCAATGCTAATGCAACATCAACCATAATGCTTACTCTTTGAACAAGATTCAAGCAATAGTTGTGAGAGTATAACCACTTTTTGAGACTACCATTTGACATGTATTGTAGTACCAAAGCTCTAAACTCGGGGTTGGAGCATGTACTAATGACTTTAACTAGATTCCTATGTTGGATTGCCCTTAACACTTTGCATTCAACATCAAAACTTCTCAAAACACCCTCCAATTGCAAGTTTAGAACTTTGATAACAACAATGGTCCCATCAAATAGTACCCCTTTGTAAACAGAGCCAAAACCTCCAATTCCAAGCAAGTTGCTTTCACAGAAGTTGTTTTTCCCACGACAAAGCTCATGATATGATATCATTCTATAATCCACCGCATGCAATGTGTATATAAAACTTGGAATCTGGATTTTACATTTTAGGTGTCTTCTTAGCATAGTAACCAGTGCTATAAAGATTATAATTGATGCAATGGCAGGAATAATATATCTAAGCAAAATTTGCTTCACCCTTGATTGTTGAGAAGAAATCTGAATTGTACAAGGTGGAACTCCAAAAATTGAATTCCCATAAAGAAGTTCATTGCCTAAAAATGATTCCGCCGTGAAGTTTAAAAAAACTCCACTAGATGGAATCTCTCCTGATAGCTTGTTGAAAGACAAATTCAAATACTTGAGATATGGAAGTGCCTCAAGAAACTTAGGAATTGCACTGGAGAGATTGTTGTTTGAGAGGTCCAACTGATCCAATCCTTTCAAGGATCCAGCACCGGCTCAATAGGTGATGCAATTGATGCAATCGCCTAAGGCCCCCAAATAAAAGAAGGCCCCCACTTGTAAAAAAAAAAAAATTATATATAATATATTTATCTATATATTTTAATTAAAAAAATTCAAGTACTTTTCTTGGTCAATAAAATGCATTAAAAAGGCTCAATCGTATCCTAAAATGTAGAAGATTAAAAAGGAAAAAACAAAAATATTCAAACTTCAGCTAACAAAATTAAATTTAGGATGGACAGCATGTTTTCTGCACAGTTGCACACTTCACAGCAGCACAGGCTGCACAGTTACGCATTGCATACTACACAGGCTGCATAGGCTGCACAGCCCAGTGGCCCACAGTCATAGGACAACACGTTTTCTTACTTTATCAATTATTATAAATTATCATACCAATTAATAATTTGATGTGTATCATATCAACTCATTTGTATTATAGCGATACTAATTTATTGAATCATGTAATAAATTAATTTTTATTTGAAAAAGAAAAATTAAGCGAATTAGCTATATTAAAATTAAAATTAACAAAATTTTATTTAAGGTCTACTGTGTCACAAGAAAGATTAATGGATTAGCTATATTATCAATTGAAAAAGAAATGTTAGAGGAACTTAAATACAAAAAACTTAATTAGTAATTTTGCATCTCAAAAAGCAAGAAAAATATATTTTAAATTAAAATATATATATATATATATATATTATTTGATTAATATTTAAATATAAAAAAGACCCCACTTAAAATTTTTGCCCAAAGCCCCCAAAGTTGTTGAATCGGCCCTGCAAGGATCCGAAAGATTTTGGAATATCTCCTTGAAATGAGTTCTTTGACAAGTTTCTTCCACTTCGGATTTGAAAAAAATCAATGATACTTGGAATATTTCTAGTAATTTAGTTACAAGACAAGTCCATAAAATTCAATGGAGACTCTAAGAATTTTTCTTAGGATGTTCCTTAAGAAGTATAAATTATACAATATAATAAAAAGAGAAATTCATATATGGACAACAACAATAAAAAAGACACATAAATACATCAAGTTTACAATTGCCTTCTACAAGTTTTCATATTTTGAAATCGTTGCATGATAGTCTCATTATCAATGCTACAAGCTACATCTCTTTCAATGTACACAACCAAGCAATCATTCATCCACTAAATGTAGAACAAATTATGGAGTAAAATATAATTTTATTGGCATAAAAAAAAAACTAAGGGTGTTCCCAAATTTTTTTTGAAGGGTAGACAAAAAAAATTTTTAAATTATTATATATAAAAATAAAAAATTCAAATCTAGGACCACCCTGGCCTTAAGGTGGTGCCGCCCCTGCCATGAATATAATAGCATCTAGTTCTCTCATGTTTGGCGACAAAGATCCACCGAAGTAATTCGATGAGAAATCCAAGAACAGCAGATTTTCAAGGCTCTAAACTTTCAGTGGGATTCATGATGTCAATCCGTTATGACTCAAGTTTAATCTCTACAAAAGATTGAGGTTTCCAATGCAATTTGGAATGGATCCAGAGATTTTGTTATGTGAGAGAAGTAACTGTCCTAAATTCCTTAGCTGACAAAGTTCTTCTCAGTGCTAGACTAATTGAAGTAGCATGATTAAAGTCCATAGTCAGTGAACCTCTGTTTTTCTATAAGGATAGACCTATGTGGGAAGGTAATGAAGCCTATGATTCTATTAGAATATCATTTTCAACTTTATGGTAAAATCTATTTATAGACTGTCGTGTATGTTTTTTTTTTGTTTTTTTTTTTATAAAAGGTTTTTAAAAGCATTTCCTAAAGGAAAGAAAACCAATTACATTCAAGTAGAAGACTTATACAGTACATGACGAGGAAAAAATGGCCAATTAATTTTGCAAACAGGACCACACACTTGTGGGGTTCACCCCTCATGTGAGGAGGAAGATGCATGTTACGGAAACATAATGGATTCTCTCGTGTGCAAGGGAGGTGGTGATAGAGAAGAATTTATTGTTCCCAGACATGGAATCTTAGTACTTGACTAATGAAAGTAGCATGATTAATAGTCCTAGTCTTGGTGGATAGTGGGGTACAGACCTATGTGAGCATGTAGTCAAGCCTATGTGCTTGCTTCTCAATCAAGTGTTTCCTCATAAACCCCTCTTCTGGTTTTATGAATTGCAAATCAAACTCATCATGGTGATGTTCTATTTTTCATCCATAATTTTTCATTATTTGTGAATTCTAGTGCATAAAATTGTTTATTAAAAACAAATATACCATCAATTTAAAGGGAGGGAAAAATATTTCATGTACTTCTTGAGGATTGAGAGCTAAACTAAGATTAACTTCATTATATGTTCATTAAATTGATGTTTAATTCTTTTATTTAAGAATTTATTGTAACATAGAAAATTAATAGTTGATAGTGATGCTTATTAATTGCAAAGTCATCTAATTGAGGACTAAAAAAAAAAAAAACAACTAAACAATCTTTTAGATGGAGTTGGACAACATGTACCCAAATAGTTAACCAACTAAAGTCTCATACTTGGGTACTTCAGGAGTATAGTGAAATAGTGATCTCTTATCTCACATTCATGGTAGGCTTTATGATGAATTTAATGAGTGGAAATATAAGAGGAGAGAGCACTAATTAAATTTCTATTCCTATATAATAATAATAAAGAATAAATAAAGCTTGTTAATGAAATGTAGTAAATTAAAAGGGTAATCCTATGGAATTTTAAAAAAATCAATCATAGATATTTTTAGTTTTGAATGAAAAATGAGGCCCTTTTTGATAAATGAATGATTTGAAATATATTGATAAACAATTTTTTGATGTGTTTTCTTTTGTTTACACACACAATAAGGTTTTTTTTTTTTTTTTTGAATGCTAGTTGGAATGGAAGTTTTGTTACATAAACACTCTATAATGGCATATTGCACTTTTTCTTTTAAATGTTTTGTCATGGTTTGCTGTGTGTATGATTGGTTTAGCCTTTTTTTATTATTGTTTTAATTTCAAAAGAAAATGTATAAAATTTTTAAAAAGTTACTGTTTATATATATATATATATATATATATGTATTAGAAAATGTATAATTTCAAAAGAAACTATAATTTTTCATAAACTTATTTTTAAAGAAAATAAATCAATTAAATTAAATTATATCAAACAAACACTAAAAAATAACAGACACGAGATTTAACATAAAAACAAAGATATTGTAAGGACCAGATTTGAACTCCTAGCCCAAAAGGTATATGAACTTAGGCCCAAAAAGCCCAAAACAATAAATTTGTAGAGAATGAGTTGAAAAATTGGGCTTTAATGAATTAAGCAGCAAGTAAACAGATCTTGATGACAAAGAAAGGAAAATAACAAATTTACACTAAGGAAAAATATCCTCGGCAATGTTCGAGGAGACTGGTTCCTATAAATTTCTTTTAAAGCTCCAATATAAGTTTGATTCCTAATTGCTACAGTGTTTCTCTCTTTTTTCCGATCCCCCTTTCTCTAGGGGTCTCTTATATTATATATCTCCCTTTCATTGATCTTGACCCTCCATTTGTTGATCATCCGGGTTATTACTTGAGTGTCTGTCCCATCAAACACCATCTCTGGCCTTCTGTGAGTCGAGATAGCCTAGGCCACACTGTTCAGGGGTCTTCTCCACAAATGCGGTCAGAAAGTTAGCTGCAGAGCATTCAATGCGGTGGTAGCAGCTTTTCCTTAGATATCTTTGGGTTCCCATCTTTCTTGTACGTTTATGGTGCACTTCCCTATCACTGGAGCTTCCTAGAAGGACGTCTTGATCATTAGGATCTACATCAGATCCGTGTTTAGCTTATCCGAGGAGGTATTCCTCCTCGGACCACCTCCCCATTCATATCATACTCATGAAGCTCTAAGCTTAAACCACTTACTATTATTTAATCATCCTCGGGTCACCCATGCTCTCAGCCAAAACCCAATGCCCAATGCCCAATACCGGATTTAGGCCTTTACCCCTACAGATACAATTTAGGTTCGCCTAATATTATATAACGTATATGTTTTCTTTTCAACTCTATCATTTTTTATTGTGATGATATTGGTGGGACATATATATGATTATAAAGCTCTGTGTTCCGAGCTATAGGACGAAGCACCTTTAAGATTGGTTTTTATTTTGTTAAAGAAAGGATTGCCAATGGTTTTATTGTATATGCTATGTATCCCACAAAAGACTGGTTAGCCCATATTTTCATCTAGGCGCTTCCTTTTGCCAAACTCTAGATGATCAAATTCAACCTAAACCTTATTTCAAATTATACTAAGTTATTGAGCAAGCAAAAAAAATTTGTGTGTGAATTATTGCAAGCGAATTGTATACATATTTGCATGTATTGAGAACATTTGTGTAATTACATGTGACGTTCCTTAATACAGTTGGTATTTATGCCATTCTTTATATAATTGCTATAAATACATAGTTCCACAACCATCGTATGTGGGGCTAACATAGTGAAATTTTTTTAGTCATTCTTTGCCTATTGATACTAAGGGTATAGGTTTTCTCATGCATAAGATCCCAAATGCCTTTTTCATACAACATTTTAGAATGTTTAAGTAAATCATCTTTATACCATGTATTAAAAGCCAAACATATTAACTTCAAATACTAATAACTTGGGATAGTTTTAACAAATTTTGTTTTCCCAAGTAACACCATTTGTAAGTACCTTACCGAATCAGAGGACATACCAAACTAATGTCACATAATCACATCTCGAAAAAAGAGAAGAAAAAGAAAAAGAAAAGAAAACTTGAGCAATAACACAGATTTTAATATTAGACACCCCTGCTTATGTTTCCACGTAGTGCCAATTTGATTTTGTTAACCTTGGTCACAACGTCCTTGATGTTTGGTCTTTCATCTGGTGATTCTTCAGAACATCTTAAGCCTAATTCTAAGATAGATAAAAGAACAGTTTGCATGCCAGTTACATCTCTTCCATCTTCAATCCCGAGTAAACCATCATCCACGACTTCCATTCTATCTAGAAGTGATTCAATCCATTGCCTCATAGCTAGTTCTTCAACAAACATTTCATCTGTAGGTTTCTTTCTTATGATGATCTCCAACAATATCATTCCATAGCTATAAATGTCACATTTGGTTGACACTCTCCCTTCCGAGCCATTCTCTACCAATCACACATTTGTTAGATGTTGATAAGTTAGTGGTCCACATGCTTGTAACAGGAGAGAGAGAGAGAGAGAGAGAGAGAGAGAGAGAGAGAGAGAGAGAGAGAGAGAGAGAGAGAGATCAATTTATAAAAATAACCATTTATATATTCACATATTCATGCAAGTTTTTTTAATTTTATTTTTAAATCCTGTTTATTGTATCCATCCATTATCAATATATTGATGTATATATGTAGATTTGATTTATTGTAAAAAAAAAAAAAATGATATGATCAAGATGTGTGCATTTGCTATTATCTCGATTCTAATAAAAATAAAAACACATTTCTTATTACATTCATAGGGTTTACCTTTGTTACAAGAGAGTATATATGTATGCATATTATTTTTTTGCTTCAATTACCCAAGATAAATCTCCTAGGGAGGTAGTTTAGTGGTAGGAATCCAAATGATTCATCACACATGAGAGTCTTGAAATTGTGGGTTCGACTAGTGGCAAGTCTCATTTGTTTCTAGGTTGTTTCATGTGATAATGTAATATTGGATTTAAGTGGTGTAAAAATAGCGACCATACTTGCAAGCTTTTTTTTTTTGGGTATGGCTTTTGTCCAATGTCCTGTGACATTGGACACGCTGCGATCATGACACGTGTCCATTTTCAAACATGTGTCATGATCGCAGCAGGTCCAGTGCACTGGAGGCACTGGATAGAAGCCACGCCCTTTTTTTTTATTCTATAAAATATAAACACATCTTCGAGTACCTACCTATCCATTTGCGTCTTCATTTCTAATAAATATAAGAACACAATATTTCTTACAACTTTAATTTTAAGTATTGACATCACCAGATCTACCATGACCACTATATTGTTTAGTGTCAATGGCTATAAAGTTAGCTCTAATTAATATGTGGCGTAAGGCAAGCTAAACATTACCATAGTTCTATTAACAAGTCCAAATATTGAAAATCACACTAAAATTTATTTTATTGAACAAATTCATATTTAATTAGTGAGCATGGCTCATATAACAAATGGCCTTAATACAAATTATTTATTTACTTTCTTAAAATAATAATTTGTAGAATAAATTAACACCAGTAACCCTTACATAAGAGAGACTAACAAATAATTAATTAATTATCCATTGAACCAATCACACTATAGTTTAAAGTGTATGCTCATATGTATCTAATGCAACTACAAAACTGAGCTATGAACTACCAAACAAATTTTTAATCCTTAAATTAGTATCTATTAAAGCTATGTACAAAAGTAGCCTATAAATGAAATAGATAGACAAAGGTAAATTTATGTACCTGGTGCAATGTAGCCAAGTGTACCGAGGGTTTTGGTTTGCGTTGTATCCTTGTTTAGGGCTAAAATTTTTGCAATGCCAAAGTCACTAACATGTGCCACCGTGTCAATGTCCAAAAGAATATTGGAAGGCTTCAAATCACAATGCACCACAGATTCTGATTGACCATTGTGGAGATATTCCAATGCTAATGCAACATCAACCATAATGCTTACTCTTTGGACAAGATTCAAGCAATTGTTGTGAGAGTATAACCACTTTTCAAGGCTACCATTTGACATGTATTGAAGCACCAAAGCTCTAAACTCAAGGTTGGAGCGTGTACTAATGACTTTGACAAGATTCCTATGTCAGATTGCCCTTAACACCTTGCATTCAACATCAAAACTTTTGAAAGCACCCTCCAATTGCAGATTTAGAACTTTGACAGCAATGATAGTCCCATCAGATAGTATTCCTTTGTACACAGAACCAAAACCTCCTTTTCCAAGCAAGTTGCTCTCACAAAAGTTATTTGTTCCAGGAGAAAGCTCTTGATATAATATCATTTTATGATCCACTGTAGGCAATGTGATAGGCAAACCTGCAATCTGCACGTTACATTGTGGACGTCTTCTTTGCATTATGACCAGTGTTGCAAAGATTATAATTGTTGCAATGGCAAGAACAATATATTTGAGCAAAACTTGTTTCACCCTTGATCCAAGAGAAGTTTAACTTGTACAAGATGGAACTCCAAAAATTGGATTCCCACAAAGTGCTTCATTACCTAAAAATGATTCTGCGGTGAAGTTTGCAAAAGGTCCGGTGGATGGAATCTCTCCCGATAGCCTATTTAAGGACAAATTCAAATACTTGAGATATGGAAGTGTCTCAAGAGATTTTGGAATGGTACCAGAGATATTATTGTTTGAGAGATCCAGTTGATCCATTCCCCTCAATTGTCCAAAAGATTGTGGAATGTTTCCTTGGAATGAGTTCTTTGACATGTTTAGATAACTTAGGCTCTCAAAAGCACCAATGATACTGGGAATATTTCCAGTAATTTGATTATAGGATAAGTCCATGATTACAACAATGCGCAATTTTGTCATTCTCGAAAACAAACTTCCGCTGAGGAAATTTGATGATAAATCCAAGAATAATAGGTTTTGAAAACTCCACAAGTTCAATGGGATTGATGATGTCAGTGTGTCATGTTGAATGTTTGCAAAAGACTGAGATTTCCAATGCAATTCGGGATGGATCTTGAGAGACTGTTAACAGAGAGCGACAATTCTCCCAGGTTCTTTAATTGACAAAGTTGTTCTGGAATGGATCCTTCAATCAAGTTCTTGTCAAGAAACAATTTTTGCAATCTCTCCAATCCCCCCAATGTGGCCGGTATGTTTCAGGTCAAATTGTTGCCCAACAAATCAAGTGTGTACAAGTTTTTCAAGAAACCAATTCCCATTGGAATTTGACCCTTTAGTTGGTTTTCACTTGCATCAAAGACTTTAAGCGAAAGTGAAAAATTTCCAATGGCATCCGGAATTGTAATATTCAAGAGATTGGTGGATAAATATAGCTCCTCCAAAAATCTGCAATTAGTTAAAGATAAAAGGAAACTATGCTCTTGATATCCAGGCTCCGCTGTCAGCTGATTGTCACCTAGACCAAGCATTTTTAGATTTTTTAAGTTCCCAAGATTTCTGGGTATATGTCCAGAGAGAAAGTTAACAGAAAAATTTACTATGAAGAGGCTGGAAATATTTGAAAGATATGATGGGATATGACCACTAATTTTGTTGAAACCAAGTACTAGAATTTCAAGATTAGGGCAAGAGATCCAAGTATCTAATGGAAGATTTCCAGAAAAGGAATTTTCAACCAAGCTAAGCTGTTGTAGAGAGGTAATGTTGAAAATATTTTGGGGTATTGCCCCAGTGAGATCATTATGTTGAAATACCAAAATTTTCAAATTTTGGAGACACCATAAATCACTTGGAATGCCACCTTTCACGTTGTTTAATTCGATGGCAAACTCTTGTAACATTGACAAGTTGCTTATGACAGGAGGTATATTTCCAGTTAAATTGTTACTTCCAAGATCTAGCACTTCAAGCTTTTCTAAACTCCTAAAACCTTTTGGAATACGTCCATCAAACTTATTTTTTGACAGAGATAAGACAGAAAGCTCTGTACAGTTATTAAACTGTGAGGTGAGCTTACCGCTGAATTCATTCGTGGAAATATACAGTCCTTGAAGATTAGGACATTGGGTGCAAAGATTCATTGGAAGGGTTCCTGAGAAGTGATTTTGTGTAAGACCAATAGCCGTTAGAAAAGAGAAGTTAAAGATGACAAGAGGAAATGGACCAGTAAGGCTATTATCTTCCAAAGTCAAGATCTCTAATGACGATATATTGCTAAGGGACAATGGAATTGTACCACTTAGACTATTTTTACGAAGATATAAATCTCGAAGTTTAGGTAAAATGCCCAATTCTTTAGGTATGCCACCACTAAAATTGTTGTAATTAAGATTCAAATATTCAAGCTTCTAGCAATTATGTATAGTTGGAGGGATACTACCTTCCAATAAGTTGTTTGACAAGTGAAGTCTCCTCAAGCGGTGTAGATGACTAATCTCATGTGGCAGAAAACCACCGAAGATGTTGTTTTTAAGATCAAGTGAGACTAGGAAGGAGAAGTTGGCAATATGAGGGGAAACGGTGCCATGGAGACCCACATAGGAAAGGTTCAAGGCTATGACTCTTTGTTTGTGTCGGCTGCAAGAGACCCCAAACTACTCACAGAAGTTTGTTGTTGTGGACCAGTTACCACCAGCAAAGACAGAATCGTTTGGGCTAAAAGTCATTTGAGATTTGAAGGCAATGAGAGCTGATTGATCGATAAAGTTGTCGGAAGATTGGGACGACTGAAGTACGCATGGCTGCATTAACAGAAAAGCCAACAAGAGGAAAATGTATGGCCTTTCCATTAGCGCAATGTTTGTGCACAAGAGAAACAGAGAAGGCTCTTTGGAATAGGATAGTCTTGCTGTTTCATTGGTACATCTTATTAATACAAAATCATTTCAGATGTATCATATTCATGGGTATGCAATGATGAAGCGTGAATTCGTTAGTCAAAGTGGGCAGATGGAACTCCTTGTCAGCGCGAATGTATCCTTTATAAGAGTCACTGGTGTGGTGCCTGCCATAACGCCTCCGATGCCAAAGTTAGAATAAAAAAGCACCTTATGAAATGAAAATGGAAGAACAAGATAAAACCCGTGTGCTTTCTCAAAGTGTGAATATATGGAAGACACAGTGCATGCACTATGGGGATGCCAAGTAGTCAAAGAAACATGGTGGGAGGCTATACAAGACCGTAATCAACTTTGGGAACGATTTCAATCTTTCCGAGACCTTCTGATAAGAATCTTTAATATTGGAGCTCCATTCCTAGCAGAAAGATTTGCATACGTTGCATGGAGTCTGTGGAACAAACGTAATGCAATTCGGACGCAGTCTCATTATTTACCATACTCCATGATTTACTCGGATGCAGTGGATCGCCTAAATGAATACCATTCGTGTCTTGACCACCATGCAAATGAGGTCCCACACCCACCCTTGGTCAAATGGCAAGCTCCAACAAAGGACCTTTACAAAGCAAACTTTGACGGAGCACTCTTCCCTGACATACACGCAGCTGGTATTAGTGTGGTAATCAGGGATCATTTAGGCCAGACAGTTGCCTCTTTGTCTGAACAGACTGCACTACCCTCGACAGTGGAGGCCGTGGAAGCAATAGCATGTCGCCGCGCAATCACCTTCGCTCAAGAGATAGGTCTCCGAGATGTCATCGTTGAAGGTGATTCCGAAACTGTCATCAACCTCTTAAACTCCAAAAGCCCATGCCTGGCTTCTTTCGAACACATCATAGATGACTCTAGAGCCATTGCTTCGTCCTTTAGATATTACTCGTTCAGCCACACGAAACGAATGGGTAACAATGTAGCTGATAAATTGGCCAAACTGGCAAAGTTTTGTAATTTTCCTCAAATTTGGTTGGAGGACATTCACCATGATGCTGCCAATTTTGTAATGATGGACAGGAGTCACTGTTGAATCAATAAAATAATAGTATTCTTTCTCAAAAAAAAAAAAAAAAAGTGTGAATATATGTAACTTCTGTTGACAATGTGAGGGCTTTATATATGTGGCTTTGGGTGCTAGCCGTTGTGGCTGTTAATGCCTTTCCTAGTAACGCCTCTTCCCTAATAATGGGGCTTTTAATAGGTTCCCAACGGTCTGCCTAGCTGATTTTGTAACTGCCCAGGTCATTGATCGACTACATTGAATGACTCCCCCACCTTCGTCAGTGATGATTGGCTTCTTCGTCACTCAAGACAACTTTGTCATGAATGTTAGCTTCGTCTAGGGGATGTAACTTCGTCATTCCCATCAGTTGCCCCCCAGGTTCTGTGGTCGTCTATAACGTGTCATGAGGACCACAGAAGATGAAAAGTTTTCCTGAGCTGTCTGTGACTCTTGGGGTTTTGTTCCGAATTTAATGCGTAGTGGCGGTGCTACACACAATGTGACCATGTGGCGCGCGCTGATCTGTGGAGTTAATGGCATGACCCTTGGGTTTCCCGTTGGTTTTTCAATCATTTTTTAGCCTTGATTTGAAACTTCTCCTCTTCTAGTTTCTTTTACTTTTCAAAAAACAAAACAAAAACTTCCAAACACTGTTCCGAGCGATTTTCTCGACACTTCCTTCTGTCAATCTTCTCCAAACCAGTGTGATGCGCCTTGGTGCTTTGCCATTTGTGGAGGTATGTTTTCCCTCACATGTTTTTACCTTTTCTTTCTATCTTACTGTAGTATAGCTTCTGATTCTCTTTTTCTTTTCTTCCTTTGCTTTTGTTGGTTTTTGATTTTCTTGGGGATTCAACTTGTGTTGTCCCCCTTTGCCCTTTTCTTTTCTGTATTTCCATGGTTAATAGTTCTAAGGATAGGATAGCTTGCCCCTCAATTTCCTTTCTTTTTGCGTGCCTAGGGGGGTCTTTGGGTGTTTTCCCACAGTTAGAGAATTTTGTTTTTTAGGGTAATTTCCTGGGTGTTGTTTTGGGCGATTTGCTGCCTTTGCTTCACCAATCGCTCAGTTGGTTCGAAGGTCTAGTGAGAGGGAGAGAGGTGATGTCTAAGGTTAGGTCTAGCTACCTCGAGACTGGGTTGTCATCTAATGGCGACCCGGTGGAGGGGGACACAGCCGTCTCTGCTCCTCGAGAGGTTAGGGCTTTTTATGCCCTCAAGGAGGTGTGTGGTTTGGATGCTGATACTGTGAGTGGATTCAAGGATAGGTTTCAGTTTCCGGCGCGAGTTCGTGTTCGTCTATCCAGTGACGAGGATAGGGCCTGTCACTTTTTTCCGGGTGAGCTATGTTTTTACGAGTCAACCTTCACCTACGGGCTTAGGCTCCCCGTCCACCCGTTCCTGATGGAACTCCTGGCCCATTTTGGTATTGCTTCGGGGTAGCTCATGCCCAACTCGTGGAGGATTGTGATCAACTGTATGCAAATATGGTTGGCCTTCAACGGAGACATGATTAGGACAGGTGAACTCACTTATCTATACCGTTTGAAAGAGTCGAAGGAGTATGAGTATTATGAGTTAGTTCCTTGGGAGAGAAGAACAAGGATTTCAAGGGTTTACCTTCGTCCTTCAGATATTGGAAGTTGCAATTTTTCTTTGTGTCCGGGGATGATTTTGAGACTTAATCCAGTAGTGATTGGGGCAATATCCCGAGGTTGCTTCGTCGGTGGGGAACCCTGACATTAGGTGCGTCAGTATTTCTCCCCGTCGTTTTAGTTTTTCCACTTTTGATGCTTTATTATCACTAACTCCTTTATCTTCTATTTGGCACAGTTAAGAGATGGCCTAAGTTTAAGAGCAGGCATAAGGAGCGCATCGAAACCGCGATCGGATACGCAGAGACGATTGAGAGCTGGGACGATCTGGTTGATCCTTGGACCCTTGCCTTCTACAACCTTGGACCTGACCCGTCTCCTTACGTTCTTCGTAACATTGGTATTGAAGGAAAAAAAAGTAAGTACTATCATCATCAGTGTTGACTCTTCTCATGTACACTTCGGATTTTTTGTTAAGTGTTTTCCTCTTGTAGAAATGACGACTAAGTTCAACAAGGACATGTACACGAAGATGAGGTCCAAGAAGGATCAGCCACTGTCAAACCTAGGGAAGAAGGCAGTGAGCGTAACCAGGAAGGGCCCTTCCGTCAATCCCCCTTACTCAGTCACTCCCATAGTTTCTGCAACTGAAATGACGAGAACGGCTTCTCCAACCTCGTTGATAGAGGAGATTCCTACTCCAGGCTCCAAAAGGCAACGCGTGACTGATAAGGAGAAGGAGAAGGTTGATTCTCGATCGTCCACAATATGGGATGATGAGAGGCTGGCTGTGGACAGGGCTCATGAGGTTGTTACTCCAGCAGACTTGAGGGCCCTCTCTGACATGTCACTTAACGAGGTCGTGTCTTATCATGTCCACAGGCTCGTTTAGGTATGGTGTTCTCTTCTCCCTTTTTTTTTTTTTTTCCATTGACGACTTAAGAACTTCTTCCCAGGTGTTGGGGGAGAGCCTTCATATCACCTCTGAGTATTTCACTCAGGAGGCCAAAGTGGCATCCCTAACATCTCGGATGGAGGCCTTGGAGAGGGAGAATTCTGACTGGAGAGGGAGACTACCTCTTTAAAGGTAAAGGTCAAGACCCTAGATGACGACCTCAAAGTTGAGCACAAATTGACTCTGGAGAAGGACGAGCAGCTCCTTTCTGCCAAGGAGAAACTTAAAACAATTGCTGCCAGATCAGTTGAGGCCTTCCAGACCACTGACGAGTACAACACAGTACTTTTTAGTTAGTACTTCAAAGGTTTCGAGCTTCTCAGGAGATATCTAGTCAAACATCCTACTAGGGTTGACATGGAGAGTCTAGACCTGGAGGAAGTTGATAAGGAGATGGCAATGGATGAAGCTGCTCAATCCTCCGCTCCAGAAGGTGATGCCCCTGGGATTGCTACTGACGCCCCGGCCGGTGTCGCTGCTGATGCCTGATTTGGTTACTTAGAAAAAAAAAAAAAAAATTTATGGATGCCCGTCATGTTTTAGGCCCCTTTTTTTTGTAAATCTAATTCCAGAATAATTATTTGTTATCTCATTTTGAAGACAATGCTTGTGGCCTAACGTTTATGGGTTTTTAATTGAGCATACTTACTTGTTTATCAAATGTTTGAGCTATTTTACATTTGTCCATATTTTGCACTTTAACATGGATTTTTAGTTGCGATCTTTTTTCCTCTATTTGTCAATGATTTGCTGCTCAGTCCTTCCCTCAAAAGGGCTTGAACACAACCTGAGTTTTGTTTTGATTTGTTGCAAGGTTCTTGTCTCCTTTTCTTTCATCTTCTATTTTTTTTTTTTTTTTTTTTTTTTTTGCGTGGATTTGTCAGTACTTACGTCCATCAGAGGCGGAATGTTGTTACTTGGCCTTTTGACGTACACCCTTTCAAGGGATTCCGTCATGCCTGTGGCTTCGTTTGTAACTTACATCTGTTAAGGCGGAATCTTGTTACTTGGCCTTTTGACGTACACCCCTTCAAGGGATTTTGTCATGCCTATGGCTTCGTTTGTAACTTACATCCATCAAGGCGGAATCTTGTTACTTGGCCTTTTGACGTACACCCTTTCAAGGGATTTCGTCATGCCTGTGGCTTCGTTTGTAACTTACATCCGTCAAATCGGAATCTTGTTACTCAGCCATTCTGTGGCCTACAACCGTTTGGGGGATCGTTAGTAACTTACATCCATCAAGGCGGAATCTTGTTACTTAGTCATTGTATGTGATTGGCTAGACCTGCTTACATAAAGACATTAGATGAATAGTTCTTTTATTAATTTCAAGAGCAAACATATTCGTTTGTTACATCTAGTGGTGGTACTTCTTTAAATGTTCAATGTTCCATGGTCAAGGGAGTCTTTGTCCGTCCATGGTTTCCAGGTGGTAACTGTCTTGTCTTGAGTAGTGAATACGCGGTAAGGCCCTTCCCATGTGAGACCCAGCTTTCCTTGGGTAAGGTCTTTTGTTGCTGTAGTGATCTTGCATAGGACAAGGTCTCCTATGTCCAGTCGTTTGAGTTTAACTATCTTATTGTAGTATTCGACCATCTTCAGCTGGTATTTCGTCATCTTTCTAGAGGCTTGGTCCCTTACTTCGTCCAGACAGTCCAGGTTGAGTCGCAGTTCATTGTTATTGCACTTTTCGTTGAACGTCCCTCGTCTGACGCTTGTTACTCCTACTTCGACCGGGATTACAACTTCAGTGCCATAGGTAAGCCTAAAGAGGGTTTCTCTTGTTGGGGTTCTTGCCGTGGTTCTGTAAGCCTACAGGACATTAGGTAATTCTTCTGGCCAGGCACCCTTCGCACCGTCCAACTTGGTTTTGATAATCTTAAGTAACGTCCGATTCGTTACCTCCGTTTGTCCGTTTGCCTGGGGATACCCCGAGGACGAGAACTGATTCCTGATTCTAAGGTTTGAGCAAAAGTCTCTGAATCCTTGACTGTCGAACTGCCTCCCATTATCTGATATAATCGTCGAGGGAATCCCGAACCTACAAATTATATTCTTCCACACAAAGCTCCGGATTCTTGCCTCGGTGATTGTTGCTAGAGCCTCTGCTTCAACCCATTTTGTAAAGTAATCAATAGCAACTAGTAGGAATTTTACCTGGCCTTTACCTTAGGGCAATGGGCTGACGATGTCAATCACCCATTGTGCAAATGGCCATGGGGAGGATATCGTCGTCAATTTCTCTGCTAGAAGCCATTGTACATTCCCGTAGCGCTGGCACTTGTCACACCTCTTGACGATTTCAACAGCGTCCACCTGCATAGTCAGCCAGAAATAACCTATTCGTATTACCTTATTTACCAGGGATCGGGGGGCCAGCGTGGTCGCCGCAGACTCCTACATGGATCTCTTCCAGTATGTATCTAACTTCTTCTTCATCAACACATTTCAAGTAGGGCATGGAGAAGCCTCTCTTGTATAAGGCGTCATTAAGGATCATGAACCTGGCCACTCTCTTCTTAACCCTTTTAGCTTCTTTTGTGTTCTAAGGGAGGTACCTGTCCTGGAGGAAATACATTATGGGTGTCATCCAGCTGTTTGCGATCTGGACGGAAAATATTGGGACCTCTTCAATGCTGGGGTGTTTCTGGACTTCTATCGCCAAATCCATGCTAATCTCCTCTTTCTCTGACAATGCTAGCTTTGAGATTCCGTCTGCCCCCATATTCTAACTTCTTGGGATCTGCATGAACTCCACTGTATTGAACTCCTAGGTCAGATGTTTCGTCAGCTTGAGGTACTTCTGCATCCTTTCCTCCTTCGCTTCGTATTCCCCTCTGATCTGCTCGATCACTAGCTTCGAATCATTTTAGATTAACAGGTTCTTAGCTCCAAGTGCCTTACCAAGCCTCAATCCCGTCAGTATACCCTCGTACTCAGCTTCGTTGTTGGTAGCTGAAAATTTTAGTTGAACCCCATATTTGAGTATCTCTCCGTCGGGGGTGGTTATGACGACCCCTACTCCTCCCCTCTTTTGGGCTGATGAACCATCAGTCTGTATCATCCATCTCTCACCTCGGTCGGTAAGGCTGTCTTCGTCTAGAAGGATGAACTCTGCGATGAAATCTGCCAGAGCTTGCACCTTGATTACTGTTCTGGGATGGTATTCGATGTCAAATTGACTAAGTTCAATTGCCTACTGGACCATTCTTCCGGCTGCCTCAGGTTTGTTCATTGATTTCTTGATTGGTTGGTCCATCATTAAAAGGATGGGGTTTGCTTGAAAGTATTGTCTTAGCTTGCGCGAGGCCACTATTAATGCAAGCGCAATCTTTTCAATCCGTGGATACTTGGACTCAGCCCTTTGGAAGGCCTGGCTGACGTAGTAGACTGGGAGTTGCTTCATGCCTTCTTCTCTAATCAAGGCTGCACTCACTGCTAAAGTTGACACTGCCAGGTATAAGTATAGGTCTTCCCCTTCTTTAGACAGGCTTAAGAGGGGTGGACTACTCAGATAACTTTTTAGTTCCTGGAACGCTGCTTCACATTCGTCAGTCTAGGTGAAAGCCTGCTTCAAGATCTTGAAAAAGGGTAGGCATTTGTCTGTAGCTCTAGAGACGAACCTGTTCAAAGCTGCTATCCTTCCTGTAAGTTTTTGAACTTCCTTGACGGTCCTGGGTAAAGCCATGTTGATTATGGCCCGCACTTTCTCTGGGTTTGCTTCTATTCCACTTTGGGACACCATGAATCCCAGGAATTTCCCTGAAGCTACCCCAAAAACACACTTACTTGGATTCAACCTCATCTGGTGTTTTTTAAGGGTTGCAAATGTCTCCTTCAGGTCGTCCAGATGTGTGAGCTTTTCCTTACTCTTGACGAGCATATCGTCCACGTATACTTCTATGTTCCTGCTAATCTATTGACTGAACATTTTGTTCACCAACCTCTGATACGTAGCTCCAGCATTCTTCAATCTAAAAGGCATTACCTTGTAACAGTAGAGTTCTTGACTCGTGATGAAAGCGGTCTTCTCCTGGTCTCCCTCAGCCATCCTTATCTGGTTATATCCCCAGAAGGCGTCCATAAACGTCAGTAACTTGTGTCCAGCTGTAAAGTCCATGATCTAGTCTATTCTCGATAGAGGGAAGCTGTCCTTTGGGCACGCCTTGTTCAGGTTGGTGAAGTTTACACACATCCTCCATTTTCCATTTGCTTTCTTTACTAGGACGATGTTCTCGAGCCATTCAGGATAGTACACTTCCCGGATGAACCCTACTGTCAAGAGTTTGGTAGCTTCCTCTGCAACTACCTGATCTCGTTCTGGGGCGAAGGTTCTTCGTCTTTGTTGGACGGGTTTTCGTTTCGGGTTCACATTTAGCTTATGCTGGATGACTTCTGGAGCTATGCCCAGCATGTCCTCGTGGCTCCATGCAAAGACATCTAGATTTTCTTTAAGGAATTGGATGAGTCTTATTCTCATCTCGGGGCTTAACGTCATTTCTATCTTTGTCGTCTTATTCGCTTCTCCTTCAACCAATTCCACTGTTTCCAGGGCCTTCATTCTGTCTTCTTCCTTTTCTTCAATCATCCATATGTGGTTCTCCTTCACAGCTAGGACGGCTTGATAGCATTCTCTTGCCAGGACTTGATCTCCTTTTACTTCACCGACACCATTATCTGTTGGGAATTTTACCTTCAAACAGTAGGTGGACGTGGCCGCTTTCCATTTGTTGAGTGTGGGCCTCCCAATGATGACATTGTAGGATGAGGGGCAGTCCACCACTAAGAAGTCTAGTTGACGGGTCAACTGCACCGAGTAGGCCCCCACCGTCACTGTTAATGTCACTATGCCCTTGGGGTATACCCTGTCTCCGCTGAAACTGACAAGTGGAGAGTCAAAGGGGCGCAGTTTCCTTGGATCTAGCCTCAGCTGCTGGAAGGCAGGGAGGTAGATGATGTCTACGGAGTTGCCATTGTCGACAAGGATCCTCTTGGTATTAAATCCTTCTATATTCAGCATTATGACCAAGGGATCATTGTGGGGTTACTTCACTCCCATGGCGTCTCCTTCATTGAAGGACATGTCCCGGTCTGTTCATCATTGCTTAGACGGAGGTATGGTGTGGACACTATTTACCTGCCTCTGGTATGCCTTCTTAAGTGATTTAAATGATCCTCTTGAAAATGGCCCTCCTGTAATCGTCTTTATCTCCCCGATCACCTTATGCAGAGGTTGGGACGGACGGTCGTCATCCCGGGAAAAGGACTCATACTGGCTTTTATTATCATCCTTGAACTTACTATATTCTCCCTTCTTCACATATTTCTGTAATTTCCCTTTCCATATCAACTCCTCTATCTGCTCTTTTAGGTCTCTACAATCTTCCGTGTTGTGGCCATGATCTTTATGGAACTAGCAATACTTGTTCTTGTCACGGACATTGGGAGATGAGTGCAATGGTCTGGGCCATTTGAGACAATGCTCGTCCTTGATCTGCGTGAAAATTTTGTCAACAAGCATAACCAAAGGAGTAAATCTTACCGTCCGAGGACTTTTATCATCTTTCCTCCTATTCCTGTCATTGTTCTGACGGTTCAGTTGCTCTCTCTTTTGCCCCCTACGGTTGTCTTCTTTCTTTGCCTTGTCTCCTGGCTTCTCTACATCCTTTATGGCTGCTAAAGCATCTTCAGCATTCATGTACTTCTGTGCTTTCAGGAGCATTTCCGCCATCGTCTTGGGTGGATTCTTTGCGAAGGAGGCCACAAGATCTCTGGACCTCAGTCTTGCTTTGAAGGTCGTCAGCTGCACCTTGTCATCTGCTTCGTCCACCTCCAGAGTCTCCCGAGTGAAGCGTTTGGCGTACGACCTCAGAGTTTCCTTCTTTCCCTATCTAATGGTGAGTAAGTAGTCTGCCAGCCTCTTTGGACATTGCCCCCCCATGAAATGGCACAAGAAGGCATTACTCAATTGCTCGAAGTTGTCTACGGACGAGGTCGGCAACTTTGTGAACCATTCTCTTGTAGCTCCTTTGAGAGTGGTGGGAAAGGAACAACATAGTATCTCGTCAGGTGGTTGTTGAAGACCTAGAGTCATCTTGAAGGTATTAAGATGATCTTGAGGGTTTCTGAGTCCATTGAACGGCTCAAGTTAAGGTAAGCGAAACTTTGATGGTACAGGGCATTCAAGCACCGCCGTGGTGAAAGGCGAATCTATGGCCCTTACCATCCTATCTACACTCCAATCCGTCTTCTCCTTAATGGCGTTCCTCAGTTCGTCCATCTCCTTCCTCATTTCTCGAAGGAGATCTGAATTCTGCTCGTCCGGAGTGGTTGGCCTTTGATAGGTACTCCTCCTGTGGCTATCCCCTTCTCCCTCCAAGTTACCTTTGGACCTCTTCTCTTCCTGTTGGGCCTGTTGGACCTGTTGGAGTCGTAGCTTCATTTCCTGGTTTTGCTTGGTGAGTTCTTCAATGGTGGCCACAAGAGCTTGAACTTGCTGGGCCAAGGCTACGGAATCTGGATTAGGTTCCATCTAAATGTAAAAGGTTGATAGAAACTATGTTCTCAAATATGAATTTGAAAATGTCATTCCCCACAGACGGCGCCAAACTGATGAAGCATGAATTCGTCAGTCAAAGTGGGCAGATGGAACTCCTTGTTAGCACGAATGTATCCTCTATAAAGGTCACTAGTGTGGTGCCTGCCACAACGCCTCCGATGCCAAAGTTAGAATAAAAAAGCACCTTATGAAATGAAAATGGAAGAACAAGATAAAACCCGAGTGCTTTCTCAAAGTGTGAATATATGTACCTTCTGTTGACAATGTGAGGGTTTTATATATGTGGCTTTAGGTGCTAGCCGTTGTGGTTGTTAATGTCTTTCCTAGTAACGCCTTTTTCCCAATAATGAGGCTTTTAATAGGTTCCCAACGGTCTGTCTGGCTGATTTTGTAACTACCCAGATCATTGATCGACTACATTGAATGACTCCCCTACCTTCGTCAGTGATGACTGGTTTCTTCGTCACTCAGGACGACTTCGTCATGAGTGTTAGCTTCATCTAGGGGATGTAACCTCCTCATTCCCATCAGGCAACATGTTTATTCGACCCTATGTGTGAACACAATCTACATGGTTATGAATTTGAATATGTCTACCAATTGTTTTAGTAATAAATTATTATAAAGTTTATCTTTTATTCATTTGGTTTCATTTTAATTTTGGTTAAGATAACATTGTAATTTTGTGATAAGTTTTTTTATTATAATAATAAACTCCTTATTTCTTATAAGATCAGAAATTTGAATAATAAATTTGAAATTTATAAAGTTTAGTTGTATATTAGGCAAATATAATACATGTGAGTTAAAAAGCATAGTAAAAATACATATTTCAGTATTTAAACACAGAAAACTGTTGTTTAAACATACCAAACACCTTCTAAGTTTGAAGATACAAAAATTTTCACCCTTTTTTTAATTATGAAATAAGTTGTGTTTGGATTTATTGTTAAGTTTTTCCCTGCGAAATAACAGGGCAATCTCACTTGGAAGATTTTCTGTTTTTCTTTTTTTTATAGTCGGTAAATTAAATTTTACAAGAGACAATTACAAATTTGTGCGTCCCAAAATTCCACTCCTGTCAATGTAAAAAAATAAATAAAAAATAAAAAAAATAAACAACATTTGTGGTTTGCATTCAAGAAATGAATGGGGCCAAGAAAATGGAGAAATAGAGAGCTATCAATTCACACTAGACAAGACTTGTACCATACATGACAAGAAATAAATGGCCAAGTTTTTGTGAAAGAGACAAAAAAAGAACAGCTGTTTTCACTTTTTCTCAGTGTCAGTGAACCTCTGTTTTTCTATTAGGATAGATCTACGTGGGAAGGTAATCAACCTACGATTCTATTAGAATATCATTTTCAACTTTATAGTAAAACCTATTTTTTAATAATGGTCTATTAATTAATTAATTATTTATTTTAGAACAATTTTCTTACTACTATTGTGTTTTTTTTAATAAAAAGTTTTTAAAAGCATTTCCTAAAAAGGGTATTTATTAATTAATTATTTAAAAAAATTTCATACTACTATTATTTTTTTTAATAAAAAGTTTTTAAAAGCATTTCTTAAAAAAAATTTAAAAAAAAAAAAACAATTCTGTTTAAAAAAATATTTGTACCATAAACGACAAAGAATAAATGGCTAAGTAATTGTTTTGAGCTTTAAAAAAAAAATCACTTTGGATGCTTGACTATAGTCTCATTAAACCTTTTTTATTATAAAAAAATGATAATATATATATATATATATTTATATATTAAGTAAAAGTTAGGAGACAATTCTTTTACACAAATTTTTTTTTTAATGGAATACTTCCACGCAACAACAACATGACTAGGAGTAAATGCCAAAACAGTGAGCTAGCCATAGCAACAATAGTGACTGGAAATGATTGGTATAGTATATGACAAGGAAAAAGTGGCCAATTTATTGTGCAAGGGAGGTGATAGCAAACAACAATTTACTGTAATCAGAATCAAGCAATTATTATACAGTCTAAACTTCCAAGACTTCAGCTTTTCAAAGTCTTTGGGGGATCCAAACAATGACCAAAGAATTGTGAAATATCAGTAGTAAGGGTCCGTTTGGATACCGCTTATTTTGCTGAAAACTAAAAATTGAAAACTGAAAACACTGTAATAAAATAATTTTTAAATGTGTAAATAGTGCCGTAGGACCCATTTTTAATGAATGTTTTGTTGAAAAAAGAGGTTTGTGGGTCCTGTGAACAGTGCACGGGACCCACTAAAACTCAATTAACGTTCTTCTCAAAAAAAAAAAAAAAACGTAAAACGCTGGACGTGGAACGTAGACTCAGTAACCAAACGGGTACTAAGAGTAACTTCATTATATGTTCACCTAATTGATATTTAACTTATTTTTTCCTTAAGAATTTATTGTAACATAGAAAATTAATAGTTAATAATGATGCTCAATTGCAAAGTCATCTTGTTGAGGACCAAAAAAAAAAAAAAACAACTAAACAATCTTTTAGATGGAGTTAGACAACACATATCCAAATATTGAAATCCCAAACTTCAATTTTGTAGTCTAAATAAGCAACAAGCCAAATTCTCACTCCAAATACATAGTTATAGTGTATAACCAAATATAATTTAAGTGGCCACTTTAATTTATGAGTTTTTAAGGACAAATTTCAATTTTCAGGGCTGATTTTTAATTTTTGGTGGGCCAAGAATTTTTTGAAACAAAATTCTCAAATATTATCTATTAATATGTAGAACTATTTTTTTCTATAAAAAAAAATAAAAAATAATACTAGTGCCCGTGGTCCCTTCTGAGTTCCACCACTGATTATAAAGGGTATTTTAAAACTAACATAAGTACATTACTGTCCTCAAATATGGAGTTTATTCGACTTTGGTCACTCCACCTTTAAAAGTTCGATATTTGTCCACCTAAAGTCTAAATTTTCAAATGTAACAATTTAATCTATTATTTATTTTTCCATTTACATAACTATTGAATGCTAAAGTACCCCTTATTTTGAGGGGGCTAAGATCGAACTAGCCTCTTATTATAGGGACCAAAGATGCAAGCAAGAAATGTACGGAAAATAGTCATACTGACAAAATTTTCCTTTATTAAATTTTTTAGATTGGTGTAAGTGTGCACAATTTGAATAGGAATCCTAGTTAAAATGAAATGTTCCCTTATTTAAGTTTGAGAAAGTATGGACATCATTGTCATATTTATTCAAACCTCAAAATGCGAATGCCATTTCATAAAATGTTTCAAAGATAAAATCTTTTTATGAAATCTCAAGGGAGGTATACATGAGATTGAATAAGGGTGGCAATTCGTGTTCACGTGTCGTGTCAACTCAACTCATGAGTTTTCGACTATATAGGTCAAACTTAACCCGACATATTTATTAAATGGATCAAGATTCCTTAACCCTAATACAACCCATTTTTTAAACGGGTTAATCATGTCAACCTATTTATCAGATTTTATAAATAAAAAAAAAAAAAACTAATTTTATTATTAACCAAATTGATATGAACTATGAAAAACCAAACAAATAAATATTTTTAATATAAAATTCAGAAATAACAAGTAACTGTATCACAAATAATCATTCAAAACTAAAGCATTTCTCAATATCATAAATAATCGATCATAATATGTCAAAAAAAAAAAAACCACAACAACTAATAAGTTTATATATCTAGAGTTTGAATGTTATATTGGTAAAATGTCATTTGATTAAACGGGTCAAACAGGTTAAATGGGTTTCATGTAATGGACACTAACCCAACTCGTTTATTAAATGAGTTAGTCATGTCAACCCAAATATAACAAGAATCCATTAAGCCTCAACCAATAACCTACTAATTTTATGTCGTGTCGTGTTAGGTTCGCGGGTCGTGTTCAATTTTATCACCCCTAAGATTGAATGTATTAACGGGCTTAAATCAATAAGTTTGAAGATACAAAAATTTTCACAATTTTTTTTTTTTAAAAATTATGAAATAAGTCGTCTTTGGATTTATTGTTGGGTTTCTCCTTGCGAAATAACAGGGCAATCTCACTAGGAAGATTTTATGTTTTTATTCTTTTTTTTTTTTTTAGTCGGTAAGTTAAATTACACAAGAAACAATTACTACGAATTTGGAAGTCTGTAGACGTGTGCGCCCCAAAATTCCACTCCTGTCACCAAAAAAAAAAAAAAAAAAAAAAAAAAAAAAAAAAAAGGGACATTTGTGGGTTTGCATTCAAGGAATGAATGGGGCCAAGAATATGGAGGAAACACAGAGCTATCACTTCACACATTCACACTAGACAAGACTTGTACTGTACATGACAAGGAATAAATGGCCAGGTTTTTGTGAATTGGAGGTGATCATGTGATGACAAAGAATAACAGCTATTTTTCTCAGTGCTAGACTAATTGAAGTAGAACAATTAAAGTCCATAGTCGTCAATGAACCTTTTTTTTTATAGGGATAGACCTACGTGGGAATGTAATCTAGCCTATGATTCTATTAGAATATCATTTTTTTACTTTATAGTTTATAGTAAAACCTATTTTTAGATTTTTTTTTTTTTTTTCATAAAAGGTTTTTAAAAGCATTTCCTATACAAAAGAAAACCAATTCTGTTTAAGCAAAAGACTTGTACAGCACATGACAAGGAAAAAAATGGTCAATTTATTGTGCAAGCAAGACCCCGCACTTATACCCTCGTGTGAAGAGGAGGATGTGTCTAAACATGATGGATTTTCTCGCGCAAGGGAGATGATGATAGAGAAGAATTTACTGTTCCCAGACACATGAAATCTCAGTGCTTGACTGATGAATTGACTAATGAAAGTAGCACCATTAACAGTCTTAGTCTTGGTGGATATTGGGGTAGAGACCTATGTGAGCATGTAGTCAAGCATAAGAAAAAAAAAAAAAAAAAACTGTTTCATATGCTTGACTGTATTCATACTTTATATATATAGATGTGTGCGTCCCAAAATTCCACTCCTGTCAACGTAATTGGAAAAAAAAAAAAACATTTGTGGTTTGCATTCAAGTAATGATTGAGGCCAAGAAAATAGAGAAAACAAAGAGCTATCAATTCACACATTCTCACTAGACAAGACTTGTACCGTATAGACAGAATAAATGGACAAGTTTTTGTGAATTGGAGGTGATCATGTGATGACAAAGAAGAACAGATATTTTTCTCAGCGCTAGACTAATTAAAATAGCATGATTAAAGTCCATAGTCGGTGAACCTCTGTTTTTCTATAATAGACCTACGTGGGAAGGTAATCAAGCTTATGATTCTATTAGAATATCATTTTCTACTTTATAGTAAAATCTATTTTTAGACTGTCGTGTTGTGCTTTCTTTTTTTCTTTTTTTCTTTTTTCATAAAAGGTTTTTAAAAGCGTTTGCTAAAGGAAAGAAAACCAATTCCGTTTAAGCAGAAGACTTGTATAGTACATGAGGAGAAAAAATGGCCAATTCATTGTGCAAACAGGACCCCACACTTGTGGGGTTTAGCCCTCATGTGAGGAGGAGAATGCATGTTAGAGAAGAATTTATTGTTCCCAGACATGGAGTCTCAGCACTTGACTAATGAAAGTAGCACGATTAACGGTCCTAGTCTTGGTAGATAGTGGGTAGAGACCTATGTGAGCATGTAGTCAAGCCTATGTGCTTGCTTCTCGATCAAGTGTTTCCTCATAAACCCATTTTTCTGGTTTTATCAACTGCAAATTTCGTCCATAATTTTTCATTATTTGTGAATTCTAGTGCATAAAATTGTTTATTAAAAACAAATATACCATCAATTTAAAGTGGGAAAAAAATAGTTCATGTACTTCTTGAGGATTGAGAAATAAACTAAGATTAACTTCATTATATGTTCATTAAATTGATGTTTAATTCTTTTATTTAAGAATTTATTGTAACATAGAAAATTAATAGTTGATAATGATGCTTATTAATTGCAAAGTCATCTTATTGAGGACCCAAAAAAAAAAAAAAAAAAAAAAAAAAAAAAAAACTAAACAATCTTTTAGATGGAGTTAGACAACACGTACCCAAATAGGGAAGTCCCAAACTTTATTTTGGAGTCCAAATATGCAACCAACCAAAATCTTATACTTGGGTACTTCTGGAGTATAGTGAAATAGTGCTCTTTTCTCTCACATTCATGGTAGACTTTATGATGAATTTAATGAGTGGAAATATAAGAGGAGGGAGCACTATTCATTGAACTCCAAAAATACCTTAGAATTACTCACAAAGCACACACACCAATTATTATGCAACTTAACAAAAAGACCGTAACACAGGATTGTATATGGCGAATTACATAATATGACTAGATTAGTCATATATGTGCGTACTTACGTTTGGTGGCTGATTTCTGGGGAAAGTGATCTACCACAATAACCACCACAGCGTTGAAGCGCTGCCTATTAACTCTACCATCCTTCACTCCCATCTCAAGTCTCATCATGGATCCCTTTGGGCTGCAATAGAACCCATCACTCTTTCTAAAGAGACAGGCCTGTACTAAAGAAAGACTTGACCCGGCCCATATTTAAATTTTTTGTAAAAAAAAAAAAAATCTCACAAAAACTTTGAAGCTAATAAGGGTCCGACCTGTAACATTACACAATGGGTCATCACTCACAGTAGATATTTGGACTTGTCCAACCCCTCTAGGCTAGTCGAAGCTAGAGTTGCTTTAATTTACTAAAGATTATTTCGAGACCCACCAAAACTGAAAACAAACTTTTTATGAAAAATGTTATGAGATTTTGTGAGATAGGAAGTGAGCCGGGAATTAGAACAAATGTTTTACATCAAAAGAAATACAATTTTGGCAACAGAGCGATAAGATCACATATTAGATTAGGTAATGTGATTACCCTAAAATGGTGGTAATATGAGATTACAACTAAGATTTATATAATGACTGAATTCCTTGAACGACCTTTCAGGGAATTCCAACTGATTTGTACTGGAAGCTGAATTGGCAAAATGCACTTATGGAACTAAGCAGGGGTCATCATTTTCATAGATGTTCCTCGAAGAAAAAAAAAATCTTAATTCATAGATGAAAAGACACGTTTCAAGCCACATGAGCCAATATACATAATTTTTTTAATGATATTTTAATTCCCTGATCATTGCTCGACTTATATCTTCCACTCTCTTTGTGATATTTTTCTCCAATGTGATGCTGAAAATTAAGGCTATACATTGATCCTATTGAATTTCTTCTATTTGAATATGCAAGCTTCACAATCTAACCTTCAAACTGTGCATCCATTTCTTTCCAAAAGAAAGTATCACAATGCAATCAGTTAATCAAAGCATCCAGATGACATCATGGTCAAGTATCACATTAACTAAGCCAAGGCTTGAGCCATTATAGAGCGATGAGATAGCTGCTGCTCATATAGCTCCCGGAAAATACGGTATTTGGCATCATGGAACTTCTTCACCTTTGGGTCTTTAGATGGATGAATGACCTGCAATATTCAAATGCATATAGTACAAATGAAATATCAATAACAGATGCCACTTCCAGAGGATACAATGCTAGCTCAGAATATTTGGGCAGAGGTGGCAATTTACCATTCATATTTCATTATTTCTTTCTCATGGGAAAAGGGTTAGCCTAAGTTATTGGGCTCTCTTTGCTTACCCTTAGCACTTCTAGTAATATAAAATTGGGTAGTGATAAAGGCAGTCTACATTATGTTTGGAATATTATTACAAAACTTAAATATCCTTTATGGAAAAACCAAGATACAATTGTGCAAAACATGTATTATTAATTGTCTTGATACTATCCACGCAGGAAACAGAAGAAGAAAATCTATGAAAATTATAATTAAAAAAAGGGCCAACAATCCTCAATCATAGATGTGGATCCTGGACCTATGAATGGGGATCCCTGAAACTAACAAAGAAAAAAGGAAGTGAGCTCCATCCAAGTCAATCTTGGACAAAATATCAGCCTGGGCGTCATATGCAATCTCACTAAACAAATCATTGTATACATAATATCTGAAATGATACCATGCTATTTGCGCAAGTTTGAGATATCAAAACTAATTGAAGTCCTGCTTTTGAATCAAGACCAAAGTACCAAACAATGATGATCCCAGCTATGTGGCATAGCATACCAATTACCATGTGGAAGGTTTTACTCCAGAACTACATTCAAGACCCTTGCTTAGTTTGAACACCTTTTTCACCTTGTCTTAAATATAAATAAATAGGATTGAGTTAAGAAAAAAAAAATTTATGTACCTGACCAGCTGCATTCATTGCCCTCATGGCCTCATTCAGACTTGAAAACTTCTTTGCAGCAACTGCACCAAGAATGGAAGCACCCAAAAGCACTGACTCATTTTCTCGAGGAAGAATTATAGGGCAACCTACAACAATCATCAGCAAGTGTGCCAATATTTAATATGCATACAGTAATGCTTAAGAGAAGCTAAAATATAACATCACGGACCTTCTTCATGACTTTCCTTCACTTGTAAATCAAAAATAAAATTCTTTATCAGCTGGTCAATTAACTGCAATTTTTTCTGTAGCCCTCGTGCAGTGGCGAAAGAATCACAGTCTTTTGTATTAATCAGATTTTGATTTTTTATTACTATAATTTTTTTTTTTTTTTGGGGCATCTGTAAGGCAACATTTAGCGTCTGTTTGGGAACAACTTATCTAGCTTTTTGCTGAAAGTATTGTAATAATAGGTAAAAGTTAAATAAAGTTAGTAGATGACTCACATGAGACCTGTAAATAGTAGAAAAAATAAGCAAAATAATAGGTGACTCACATGAGACCCACAAATAGTAGGAAAAATAAGCAATATATTGGCTTATAATCCAATCTGAAATAGACACTTAATATCTCATGTAGGGTTTCTTATGGCCCTAAATGTGCTTTATTGGTCTTTAAGTTAATAGTTTTAATAGGTAAATTTCAAGTTTGGTTTGATTTCCATTTTTGTCTTCTTTACATTTAGGAGAGTTTACTACTCAAGCAAGTCTTAAATGTGGTCAATTGTGATCAAACTAATGAGAGATTAACTAATTTGAGTATTTTTAAGATGCATTTGCCTATGGTTTCTGCAGTCACTTCTTCTCTTTCTTGCTTGTGGCACTTTTTTCTTTTCTTTTCCTTTCTGTTTTAGTCAACACACTATTCTTATAGCTCCACACTACTATTCTCTGCAAGTTGAGCTTTGTTTACCATTAACAGAATCTAAACACTGAAACAGCCCATATAGCCCTATCAATCTAATATTCGATCAACTTAGAATCATCCAACCAACATTCCTTGCAAGTCAACCCCTAAGTAGAGATTCTCTAGGCTGTCATGTAGCAATGCCTCAATCATTGCTGAGCATCCTAATCATCCCATATAGTGAAGCAAATAGAAAGGGGGAGGGGGGAAATATCATATATACATCACATGTGTACTCCTACCCCCAAAAGAACACAAACGCAGAGAGAGAGAGAGAGAGAGAGAGAGAGAGAGAGAGACCAATGATATCTGCATGTTCTTGAATGAATAGGGGGTTCTTTGCAAGGCCGCCACATGCAAGTATTGTGTCAATCTGTAAAGGAAGAATCAAAAACAGAGAGAGGAAAAAAAGGGGGGGTCAAAAAAGTGCAGGAAGAATAACACTTTCGAAAAGCATTCACCTGTTATATTAGCAAGCAATATTTTCTGGCGTCACTACTTTTTATTTATTGGTAAGTTAGGGATAAAGGGGACATGAATCATAAATAACCATCAAAAGCACATATAGAAACTTACATACAATATATTAAAGTCAGAAGCACAATTAGAATCCAAATTGAATTCAATATAGTTTCAAATTGTTGTCTAAGTTAGCATCTAGTGTCCATTCAATAACTTCCTAAATTTTGGTGTCAAGTGACCCATCCATAATATTCAACATGAAATTTGGGATGAACACCTCACTCATCTTGGTAAGACCACCTTGTGTGTTCACCACTGCTGAATGTTTCCATGCATAAGTATGGTTACAGCCTAGAATACATATATTACCTCCATCCCAAATTGTTAGCCCTATTTAGAAAACCCAACTTTTTAAGGAAATATCATTTATTATCTTGTTTTTTAATTAAAAAGATAGAATTTTTAAAAATTACCCTTAAACAAAGCTCTCAAAAATTTTTATTGTTTAAAGTGCTTCTGTTTGGTAGGGGCATAACAGAAAACTTAATAAATTAATGACTTTTAATTTTAGAAATAGGACAAAATTTTAGGACATCCCAAAATAGAACAAGACCAACAATTTGGGATGTAGGGAGTTTATATTTGAGCTTCTTTTTTTAAACATAATTAAAAAATTTAAAAAGAAATGGAAAAGGTAAATACATGACCCTTTCAAAGAGTACAGATAAAAAATATAGAGAATCAATAAAATCAACAAAAGATATGGAGGGGTGCCCCCTAGAGCATGCATCCAATCAAACGATGACTGCAAAATATGCTCTTTGATTACAACAGCAGGACGTTCAATTAGATCAAAGACCTGTCTGTTTCTTTAGTACCACCAAATCCACGACACACAAGGGCAAGGCTCGCCACACCTTAGCTCCTCTGTGGTACTGAAACAGATCTTCCCAACATTTTAACAGAGCAAGCACTAATTAGGTATCACCCATGCTAGCCCAAACAAGGTGAAGACAAAGGACCATATATCATATTTGAGCTTCTCACCTATTAACTTAAAGTCAAAGCATGTTATACCAAGGTTTTTTACTGGTTCAGGCCTTATCAGCCCAATTCATGATAGACATGTATATTTGCCAAGTTATAATATGCTGCTCTCAGTTTCTGATGGGGATATTAATGCGGAGCATGGACTTGCTAAACAGTAGGGTTTTTCTTCAGCAATCATTTGGTAACTATGCTGCCAACCTTTTTTGCTTTTTATTGATATATTACCCATGCACCCAATGGGTCTTGAACCCACAACCTCACCCTCCACCTTGCCATAGCAAGGGGAGGAGCTATCATTTGAGGTAGAGCTCACTTGCATGTGTCATGCCGACTTTCTTATCCTCTTTTTGATCACCGGACTCCAAAGTTTAACTTTCTTTTAGGAAGCCCCTTAGTGTAATGGTGAGCCAATCAAATTGAATAGCTATATTAGTGGAAGATGAAAGTTAAAGCCACAAAAAGTGTTTCCATCATAATCTCTTTTTAAGCCCCCTTCCCCCCACCCTCTTTTTTTATTTACACACACTTGGTAGGTCTTGAATCCTTGCACTTACAAAAGAAGGAGGTGCCATTTGAGCTATAGTTCATTGGCAATCTCCTACTCAAGCCCTTGTCATCTTTCAAGCAAGAGGGGGGACCAAAAGCAGTTCTGGTCATTCACTTCAGGCTCTAACCTTTCACTTCTTTTAACATTCCTCAGGAGAGGCAGCACAGCCTCCACCAGGCCAAGTTTCAAAATCACGTTGATGCTGCTGTGGGTTCTAGTTCTTTCATAAGTCTAACATTGATGTTAAGGGGAAAAAAATCTTCCAAAAGAGAAAAAAACAAAATTCTTAAATTGACTAATGCAGTTCTGATATTTTCTTTTGATATATAAATAGTTGGGGGTGGGGGGATTTGAATCCTAAATGTCTCTTTCGGAAACACTAGAAGGTGCCAGTTGAGCTACAAGATTCTTGCACTAATGCAGTGCTAATATCAACGACTAATTGACAGATTAATTAAGAAAGTGGGCACTTACGCTAATCATTGTAGATTGGAATGTGCAACAGGAAAGGGACTGCAGCAGCATAACAAACTAAGGAAAACCTACCTTCAACAAGTTAGCCCCAAAAGCCTAGGCTCAAGTGATAATGAGCTGGAGAGGGATGAGCTTAGAGTGCATGTTAGATCCCAATATCGCATTGGCAATTTTAAGAACTCTTAAAATAAAACTGCAGACATGACTGGAGCTGACTAAAAATTTTCTTAAAAAAGGGGGAAATTTTTTGAACTAAGTAGAAAACATACAATATTTCTCAGAATACCTCACCCATTTTTTAAAATGTTGCTAAAGTACAAATAGACAAACATGCATATTTGAATGTGTCACAAAGTGTGCGTATATAAAAATGTTTTTAAAGGATAAGATAGATGTCTAATTTCAAATAAGCATTTAAGTGTAAGGGTCTGTATTCTTACATTGTGACCATGGGCATTGCAATGCTCTACAATGTGACGTGTGCCATATGCAATACCCTGTACAGTAGCCAGGTACAGAAGAGCCAACTGTTTCTCACTTGTGTCGAGGGTAAAGCCACAGACCATTCCTTTTGATTTGGGGTCTGCAATAGGAGACCTGAGAGGTGAAGATTTAGAAGTTTAATATTTGGGAAAAAAATTTTGGCACCATGACCTGAGAAATTGAACATTGGTATGTAAACATTTACCTGTTCCCATGATAGTCAGGTAGGACATGTGTATCTTCAGTCAAAGCAGCAAGAAATGGACACTTCAGATCAAGCATCATTGTTTCTAATATATTGTTCAGAAGTTCATACACAGATATATCTGAAAGATTACAAAAGAAAAATGTAGGTAAACCTATGTTAGAATTGTGAACAAGGGCATTCACCCTGTTTAGTTCAATATACATGAACTAGAAACTAAATTGAGTAAACAATCTCACTTCTAGAAGCAGCACGATTCGCAAGGTGGGGAGATGCTACATGGTTTTCAACTACATGATCCAATAATGCACCAGTGGCACTCTGGCCACCTTCTGTGAGCCAATATTCAGGTACCATAGCTGAAAACACAGAAAAAGAGGATTACATGTACATGGCAATTCAGAAATTACAGAACTACTGACTAATTCTCGAAAGAAGAACATCATGTTATGAACACAGAAAAACTATCCTTCATGTTATGTTATTAAAGTAAGCTTTGAAAGATGAAGCAGCTTTTAAATTTTCCATGACCAAAAAGAAAACGTCATCATACATCAAATTATTACCATCACCACTTTTAGTGGTGGGAAGGGGGTGATAGAATGTGTGTATGTGTGTGTGTAATTTAGTCACTTCTTTTATGAATGGATCCATGACAAATACCAATTAGTTGGTTGAGGATTCATAGCCAAATCCAAACTTTTGGGACTAAATTTTGTTGCTATTGTTGATATACACACACACACACACACACACATATACATATCTATTTGTATGTCAGATTTTTGTGATAAGAGGCAGCCAATTAATTTTTGGATTTGTTCTAACTCCCTTTGGAAGTTTATGACAATAGGTTGTGTCAAAGGATGTCTCGATCTAAAAGTTTTCAGGTCCTATTTTTTACAAGGATTTGAGAGCGAGTATGCATTTAAGTTTTTCCAATAAGAGCATTTGGTATGCAAAATCCCACAAACAGTTGCATTCTTTGGGTGGACAGCAGCTCTGGGAACCGTATTGATTGTTGACAAACTTAAAAAAAAAAACAATGATTTTTTTAAAGTAATGATATATGTATAAGAATAGCAGTGAGACAGTAGATTGTCTTCTTTTATATTGTGCCTTCAAGAGGGAATTGTAGTCATTGGTGTTTTTGTTATTTGGAGTGGATTGGATTATGCCTAATAGAGTCATGGAGATTCTATCACGCTGGAAAGGAGTTCTGGTTTGCCATGCAATTAGTAAAATTTGGACTGCTGTACTGCTTTGTATAGTGTGGATCACATGTAGTGGAGGAATAATTTAACTTTCCATGGAGTGGAGCTCAACTTAACTTGCACGATTGTCAATGTCCCTAAGATCGCTATACAATTGGATTAATGCACTAGGCAGCCTCCATCATAAAAAAATTCAAGGCTACTTTGTAAAACTCCAGTTGATTTTTCCTGCTTGTTTTTTCTAATAATGTTTCTATACTAGATTAATTTTAAAATAATTGCAAAATACATGAAAAAGATAAGTTGCCTCTTCCATAATTCTTCAGTCAGTCAAATTTTAAACGATACAGTATGATCCGAATCCCTAG
This sequence comes from Quercus lobata, assembly GCF_001633185.2. NCBI lineage: Eukaryota > Viridiplantae > Streptophyta > Magnoliopsida > Fagales > Fagaceae > Quercus > Quercus lobata. The sequence continues at coordinate 97,271,927 of NC_044905.1, forward strand.
AGCCAAATACTGAATATGAAGTTCCAGAAGTGTACCTGACCAGAATGGTCCCCAGACCCCTGGAATGAACAACTTGCTCCTTGATATGGCCATATGGCAAGTAGAAGTTCCACAGACTAACACCATGCGGTGGCATATAGCTTCATTATCAAACTCTGAAAATATTATCATTGTTAAAAGAAAAACATAATACACAAAGATAAGCTACTAAATCATGCTAATAAGAAAATCTTTTGATAAGTTATAATAACCTTTAGTTTCAGAATCTAACTGTGGCACACTTTCCATTACCCCCACGCCACCAGCATGAGCATCAATCAGTGAAGTACCAACAGGTATTCCTGATACAAGACCGAGTTCCTGGAAAATTCAAATCACTTGAATACATAAGAAATAAGCTACAAAATAGGTGTCAATAGTATCAAGTCAAATCACCCTCCAAACTCCAAAGGCCAGGAAAATAGTGCAGATCATATTTTCTTGAACCTAAATAAATATGTTTGTTTTGCTAATGGACCTCAAGGAATGCCACTGGAAATCAATGTGAAATCTTCAGTACAAAATTTCTTGCCTTCGCGGCAGCTGGAGTAAGACCAGAACCCAAAGGATGGCCAGGGAAAGCTACACTTCGTCCTGTTGACATTGTTCATTGCAAAGTCACAAAGAGCAGCAGAAATTGCAAAAGGTAGAATAAATAATTAAAATTAAAACACAAAAGTAGTTTTATAATGGTTGGAAATAAAAGATTATATTTAATTACTACAATCAAAGTTTACATGTAAGTTAAGAAAAATCAAGAAAGAAGACTAGACCCATTCAAGAAATTTATCATATTTCAAATACACTCCATGTTAAGCTGTCATGAACTCCAATCACCAAAGAAAATAAGCAATATAGAAATTAATAAAAATCCAACAAGCATACCTATCTTAGCATGATGCCCATCTACAAGATCACCTAATCCAATCTCCTCCCAGAAGTCATCATCCCATCCACAAGCTTCCATATCTCGGGAATCTTTTTCATTGACTTTCTGCATGTGTGCATGACCAAGATATGTCCATTTGCACACCGTGGTGCACAGACTACGAGTGTCATCTCCTGTTGCCCTAGAAGAATCAAAACAAATCACGTTAATCATCAAGTTGAAATCCAACTTGACTTGTACATAAGAAATATGCCTGAACTTATGAAGATTTACTCATGACTGGCAGATTTGAAGTACCTGTATGACAGCCAATCACTCAAGTCCATCCACCTAAACACCATTGACCAAGATTCTTGTAAATTTTCTTTCACCCATAGAAGCTGAAATTTTAGTCTGTATCAGAAGATATTCAATAGAGAGACATCGAAACAATTCAGAAACAGCAATTAAACACAACAATTATGGACATGACTTGGGAATGGAAAGTTAAATCTGTTGATAAGCTTATTTTGCAAAAACAACAATAACAAACTGCTTAAAGTGACACCTCTTTCAGGGGGTACGCAACAAGAGAACGCATACTCTGCTTCATATTGCAAAATAACATAAAAGATGGGCAGTGATTGTAAAATGCATATGATGTCCAATCCATGCAAGAATAGCATGTAAAAATAGACTGAAATGCTATTGTCACCCATCATCACTGTCTCCATGCCTCCTATAACCAAGAGAACCGTACAAAATCCAATGGGATTAGTTTTTTTTTCCTTTAGTTTTTTTTTTTTTTTTTTTGGTAATAAACTGAAAGGCCCACTAAAGGGGGAAAAATTAAGATTGCTATAAGACCAGCTATGCAATAGAAAATGACATGTGACTGACCCTGATTAGTGTTTTGAGGATCCATAGCTAATCCCAATGTTTTTTTAGTCAAGTTGCATCATTTAAAGTTAAAGCTTAGTTGTCAAGTGTCACAACAATGACCTAGTCAAGCACACAATTTCTTTAAAAGCTTTCAAGCAATAAAACCCAGCAAAGAGGAAACACAGAAGAAAATTTTCTAAATATACTTGCCAAGAGCCTTGTAGCTCAATTGATTGGCACCTCCTAGTGTGTACATGACATCCAAGGTTCAAATCCCCCCTCCCCTGTTGTAAGTATTGAATTATAAATAAAACAATCTAAATAATACTTTAAATAGTTCCATGTCGTCAATTTCAGCCCACTTTAAGAAATGTAATAAGTGTTTGCAAATCAACTTTAAGAAGCCCACTTAGAGACAAAAAGTTCACCCTAATCAATCTTAAGGAGCACACTTAGAGACAAAAAAGTTCACCCTATAAACATACCACCGCCAAGTTGGGTGAGTTGGTACCTCCCTAAGCCATTTGTGTTTGGGGGAGCAAGAGGGAGTGGGTTCAAGCTGCTGGGGTTGCAAAATATATATTACGTAAGTATTTCTAACAATTTCGAAAGTTAACCCTGTATAAAGCAAATCAGTTGCTAATAGAAATCCAGTACAATGCTAAGCGCACACACCAACTACCATGCAACTTAATAAAAGACCATAGCACAGGATTGTCTATTGCAAACTACATAATATGATTAGACAAGCCAATAAGCACCTTTGGTGGCTCCATCTCAGGGGAAAGGGATCCACCACAATATTGTAATACTGGTGAATTACAGGAATTGATCCTTTCAGCCTGTTCTACAGCTCTATGGTCCATCCATACTATGACATTTCTCCTTGAATCACCACTCCAAGAAACCGTGACAGGGGAACCATCAGCATCCACCGCAACTGCAGTAAGAAACCACTTTTTTTGCTAAGAAAATAAGCCCCACCCTCCATATTGTAGACATGAAAAACAACTTAGATGAAAATTTTTCTTTAATTCAAATCAAATGCTAAAAATAAGCAATTAGAAAGTTACACACCAAGAGAACAAGTGGCTGCAAATCCCAGACCCTTCACTTCTTTTCCTGCAACATTTGCAAGGGAGCATGCAGATTTCACTGCCGCACAAATTGCATGCCATATATCTGTAGAAGATTGCTGAATCGGAAAAAGAAAGGTTGTCAACTATGTCTATATCCCATATTTGTTAAACATATTACTTTGCTTGACAATTCTATTGGCCTAACAGATGTTTGGAAAACACGCTGTCCCCAAAAACACATTTTTACTAGGATTTCATAAGGAATGACGTCCACACTAACTACATGTAACTTGGCCATATAGCTCGGGTGTTCAGGTTGGGAAAAATCTTATTTATATTCATTTACTTAGAAATGAGACAAACGCTGGCCTAAATTTAGGCTCAGCTATTAAACAAGTCAAGCTCAGATATGGTAATGTGTTCATGAACAAGCTCTTGAGTGATATATATATATACACACACTTCAAACATGATTTTATAAGTCAGTAAATAAGCTCATAAGATATCACATTAGTATTTGTAATTTACTGATAGTATAAATAGTCCATTTAGTAGTAAAATTATGTATCTTTCCTAACAATACAAGGTTGGTGAATCAATTTTTCATAAATTCACAAACATAAATCATTCTATTTAATTAACTCAAGTAATATAATTCCAACTAAGGTTTAATTGCTAATTATTGGCATAGATTTGTGAAGGGGTATAAATATTTTAGTGTTATTGTTTGATATATATGGGAAAAGAATAAGTTAATGAAGTAGTAGCTCGTGAACAAGCTCAAACTTGTTCGGCAAGCATATTAAACATGTAATTTAGCTCGGGTCGGCTCTAATTGTTTACAGCCCTAACTAGTCTAGTGATATTTAAGTTCCATTGCTCATCAAACATTACCTCGACACAGTCACCGTCTTTCCAAATCTGAATTGGGCTACTAGAAGAACCTAGAAGCTTCCCGTTCTCATCAAACAGACCTGTATTTTAGAAACCAAAAGTTACCCAGCAATTCACATCATCTAAGGAGTGTGTAACGACTAGAATTTGCATTCTTTAAAAATATACACAATGCATTCATATGTTTATGATTGGCAAAATTACATAGATGAACAAAAACTATCAAACTTGGATTAGAATAAACCCAATATGGAAAAAAACACAAAGCAACCAATTTCAATCCAACAGTAAACGCTCACCATAAACACGTTAAACGCGTCAGAAACAAATGACCCATTTCACCAAAACACAAAATACACAGAATTCAATCAGCACAAATAGATATACATGCATGTGTGCGTGTCTCTGCGTGTGTATATACATAGGAAGAGAGAGAGAGAGAGAGAGGACCTGCGCGGGCGCTGCCGGTGCCGACGTCGACGCCGAGGAAGACGGAGCGGAGAGGGGCGGAGTCGACGGTGGTGGTGGTGGCGGCCATTTCGAGGAGGGAGGAGGAGAAAGGAGTGTAATGTTGTAGTGGTTGGGGATAGCCGAGGAGTGGAGTTGAATCAGATAACTCTCTCCTTTTACCTGTCATTTCCTTTTCTCTCTTTTTTAAGTTTTATCTACTCCTAATTTTTATTTTTATTTGATTATTGTGATTGATTTTTTAGTTAGTGCTAAATAATCTGGATTTTTTTTGGAGTTTTCTTTGTTTTCAACGATGGAAAGATTAAAAAAAATATGTGTCTTTTAGAAATGGGAAAAAGGTAGAGGTCACGGGATTCACAACTCACAAAATTAGCAAAGTTGTTACGCTTTTCAACCTAAAAAAAGGATTGATTTTATTTGAGTCCTCTAAGTTTGATATTATTCATTTTGAATCTCAAATTTGATTTCGTTTTCAAAATAATTTTTAAATCCATTTTTACTTTTGATTTCACCATTGAAAAAATGACCTTATTTTATAGGCACTTGATGGCAAATTGAGTAATATTATATGAACAAAATAATTACTAACTATATATATGTACCATGCCATTAAAAATTATATTTTTGAGTTAATTTTGAGAAAAAAAAATTGAAATAGATTTAAAAAAAGGAAAGAAAAATATATATTGTCTTATTCTCAAAAAAATTATTTATATATATATATATACATGTAAGGAAATGTTTCGCTACTCAAGCCCAAAATGTATGGGATCTTGGTCCAGTAAGCCCAATATAATAAATTTGTAAAGAGTGAGTCAAAGAACTAGACCCTAATAAATTGGACAACGGCTAGTATGAATTTAGAGGATGATCAAACAAAAACCAGAAGCACCGATTTGAATGAATTCATTGTCCAAGGAGGTAACTTTTCATATAAATCAATTAAATAGAGTACAAGTACAATTTTGATTGCTACAGTATTCTTTTTCTATTTTTCCGATCCCCCCATTTATGAAAGACCCCTTACATTATATAGTTCCTTTTGGATGATCTTGACTCTACACTTGTTGATCATTTGAGTCACCAATTGAGTGTTTATCCCATCAGACACCTTTTCTAGCCTTCTGTAAGTTGTGGTAGCAAAGTCGGCATTGTTCAGGGATCTTTAACACATAAATGCGGCCAGAAAGTTAGTTACAGGGCATTCAATGCGGTAGTAATAGTTTTCCTTAGATATTTCCAAGTTTCAACTCTTCTAGTACGTTCATGATGCACATCCCTCTTAGCGGAATTTCTTAGAAGGTCACCTTGAGTAATGGAACACACGTTTTTTCTGCATTTTGTTTATCCGAGGTGACACTCCTCCTCGAACCATCTTTACTAACCTTTTCACTTGCATGTTATTTATGGGGCTTTGAACATAACACCCTCACTGTTGTTTACTCGCCCTCAGACAAAGCCTAAAGCCCAATATACAATTTTGGACCCTTATACCTACAATACATATATACACACAAATTGTTTATATCAACTTCATTGTTAATTTATGATTTTTCATCAATTTTATTTTCTCCTGCAGGATGTTTTAATAATTTCGGCATAATTAAGGACTACCATGATTCTTGAAAAATAATTATATATATATATATATATATATCTATATCTATATATATATAAAAGCAGAAGCTGAGAGAAAATGAGTTCCTAGAATTAAGGAGATAATGACAAATAGAAAAAGTTCCTACCTAAAATTTAGACATATGTAACTTTAAAAAGCGATACATTATATTTTTTCATAACGCTATAACACCGTTTAAAAGCGATAAATTATAATTTTTCACTACTGTTTGAAGCCCTCTTGGTATAAAATAAAACTAACCGGTTAAGACAAAAAAAAAGAAAAGAAAGACTGCTACACGGAGAAAGGAGAAAGAGAGACCGAGAGAAAAGTGAGACAGAAAAATAGAGAGGCAGAGAACGGAGAAGGAGAGAGAGATCGAGAGATCAAAAACTGCAGTTTGCAATCAAGAATGAAAAGATGTCTCTCACTTCCTGTTAGATTTTCTGCCATCACCGTAAGCCTCCACTCGCTACCCGACCATCGGAATCACTACTGGTAAGTTCTGTTTTAAATTTAAAAATTTAAGGTTTTGGGTTTTTATTTGGAGAATCAATTGGTTTTGATTGGTATTTTGGGTCAGATTTGGTTTTGATTAAGGGAAGGAGACAAAAAAAAAAGTTTGCGGCACAGTGGAGATTCGACTGAAACTAAAAGGTCAAGAAGGATTCCCCAAATTTTCTTTTGTTGGATTTATATTTTGGGTTAGAATCCAATCCTACTTTTAATTTTGATTTTAGGTTTTTGAATGTTTTGGTAGATATTTAGATTCCAAAAACAGCGATTGATAGAGATCATAAGGCAGAGAGAGAAACATTTGAGGACTGCCATTACCGCCATTCTGGCCTTCCACAATCATGATTCATCCGGTCTCTCGCTGACTTGCTATCAGCAAGTTTCGATTTTGTAAAACATTTTTTACTTTTTGAGAAAGAAATTGGCGTTAAATATTATTTAGGCTTGGGATTGTTTTTGCTATACGTATTTGGCTGAGATTAAGGTATTTTCATTATTTTGCTTTGATTGTTTTTGCTTAAACCTTATGACTGACTACCTTTTGCTGTTTACATATAAAGAAACCGAAACATTTAGAATCAACATTAAGAGAAAGTTGGTAACTGTAAGTCACGCACAAAGACGAAGAGATGGACAGCGAGAAAGAGGAAACAGAGTATTCCCACCCATTGGCAGGTAAAGCTTTTAAATAAAAATAACAAATTCGGCTTTAAAGTCTAGAATTTGGGTTGGAATCCGTTTGAACTAAAGTCTTTTGGTTAGAATCAAATAGTTGCTTTAAGAGATTTATTTTATTTTGGGTATTTGTGTTAGATTTAATTTTGTTTAGGGTTTTTGTTTTTATAAAACATCAATTGACTCAAATTTAAACTTCGCTTTTAAGATAATGTGGTGTTGAAGAACTCCCGTGGCTAACATGTTTTATTCTTTACAAATTCTCATCACAGTTTAAAAAAATCATGTGGGTTGCATGTTTTGTTCATTAAGAATGATACTGCAGTCCCATGGTTTTTCCTATATTTGCTAGGGATTGACAAGCGATATTTTAATTAGTTCATGCATGTGATTTGTATAGTGTATATTAGGTTATAGTACCATGGTATCTACAGAAAGGAATAGCTCATGAGATTAATGTTCATAGTTTTCCTACTTTTTTTTTTTTTACTTCTTTTATCTTTATGTTTATTGCCTAAATGGTTTCCTTTTTTTGTTGCTGCCAAACCCACATGAAGAAACCGTGTTTGAATGAGACATCTATAACTGATGAATTTTCACCCTGCCAATCCTGTTTTGAATGTACTACCTATTATATGATTTATATCATTATCATATAAAATATGAGTGGGGTGGGGGGTTAAATTGTGCTGCTTCTTATTTGCTAAATGCTTACTATAAGTTTATACCACATGCATGTTTGAGTCTAGGAAAATCCTTATCCTTTGTTCTGTGTTTTAGGACTATGCATGATTTGTTGTTCTGTTTGAATTTTTTATTAGTTTTTTTTTTTTTTTTGAGGGAAGAGACGAATTTTTTATTAGTTATGTACACAATGCAAGTTAATTTAATTTCTTTGTTTGACTTGATTTCATGTGTTATAATTCAGATCCTCAGACCCACCTTACTAACCAATATTATTGACAAAGTTAGATTATAATGAAAGTTTTTTGTTATGTTCTATAATTTCACAGCTCTAACACAAGAGTTCCTTTTCTCCCCCAACTTGGATCAAGCCACATTGGTTTTTGCTGGACTTAGGAAGAATTTTCTTATATTAAATGGGCATTCAAAAAAACTAGGATGTATATAAAATTTTTTTTTTGAACAAACTTACATTGGAGAGTTGGAGTTGACCATGAAAGGAGACCCATTTCTTGGTCTCTCTCTCTGACTCCTTAGTATATGGCATCTACACTCACTATTTAGTCTGGTTTTTCTTCTCTTCTTCTTCTTTTTCTTCTTCTTCTTCGTCCTTACTTCTTTGTCCCTTTTACAGTTTTTTACTTATGAATCTCTAAGTCGAAGGTTTCTTTTTTCACGTTACAATTTGCTGGATTGCTCCAACTCCATGTGTGGCTCACGTGTTCTAGCCACTAGCTATCACCCACTTCAATATATTTGCTATTTTATTTGTTAATTTTACCATTTCATTAGTGTTTTTAGGACAATAACATTTCATTCGTTTTTTTCCAGTTTCCAAAAAGTGAATTTGACACTTGATGTGGTTTCTTTGTTTGCTAGCAAAACACTTCTTGGTATTTATATCATCATTTTTTGCTCTGTACTCCACTAATTATTTTTTGGAACCAACTTATTTTTACCCCTTCCTATTACTAAAATAATTTTAATTATTGATAGATTTTGTAGCTATCTGAATTCTGGGCTATACATGAACCACTAACAAATGGAGAATCAAGGTTTGATTAGTCGTGGTCCAAACCTTCATTTTCATATTTAAATTTTCACTGAACTGCTGCATTACCTTTTACAATTCAACCCATATTTTCAACGTTTTCTTAGGCTTCGTTTGCAGTATTTCTTTTATCTTTCTCTACTGCAATTTAAAATTGCTATGCTTTTTTTTTTTTTTTTGAGCAATCGAAAATAATGGCTGCAATTATATGGACTGCCCTCTTTGCATTTTCACTAAGAATAGTGAACACCAGTTACAGATCACACGCATGATACAATGCACTTGAAATTCCACTAGACATGAATTGGATCTTACCTTCTATTGTAGGACTTTAAAAGTAGGAAGTAAGGCTACAGCATTTGATGCAACATGAAAAATAGTTTGCAATCTCTGTTCTAATGCTTAAGAGATGTCATTTTTTGGTTTCACATGTTGTGCAAACCAAAAACCAGCTCAGCTAGATGTTGCATAGATCACTATTATCCATAGAAACATCATGCCAAGTTAAATTAAATTAAAGGGAGTAGATATATCATAGTCCAAAGAGAATAAATGCACAGATCACTATTACCCATAGAAATCCTTGGGTAAAGCATAAGTGAAAACCAGATTTCGCTTATACTTGAGCTCACTACCTTTTCTGTTTTAGAGCATTTTGGTTTCTTAAGTTATATTTAAACTTAATTAATCTGTGCCTTGCTACTTTGTGTTTTGTCAGTTGGGCATGAAATATAGATGTGGTTTTGATCTTTGCAATATGTGTTGAGCATGAGAGTTATATCATTTTTGTGAAATGAAAGTTATGTTTTTCTCACCTCTAAGTTTAACTATTTGATCGTCTGGGTGTTTCTTTTAAATATTATTAGATATTATTCTCATATACTTTAAATGAAAACATGACAAATGTTAATGCCTAATTGATTAAAAAAATTTGTAGGTAACTATTGACTGTCATTCACATGGGCAACAAAGCTCTACATCAACTTTGACATTTCAAACAAAGCTCTACATCAACTTTGACATTTCAAAAGTCACAAAGGAAATTATGCCAAAAGGACCTCCTAAAGGATTGGATGGATAACTTTCTTACATAATAGAAAAATAGTTGCTAAAATAGAAGACTTGGATGCATAAAAAATGTTTAAGAATTATGCACCAAGTTCTATTCCTTATACCCTTTTCTTATTTACTTAGTTTTCTGTTTTATTTTAGATTATGAGAGATTTAAATTTCTGTATTTAGGCTATGGTTTTGTAATCTAAGCATCCTAAGATTCTTATATCAACATGAATTTAAGTTTTGTAATATATGTGATTCTTTTTTTTTGAGAAGATAATATATGTGATTCTAATTTTGAATTCAGTTATAATTGTAGATTGTAATTCATTTGTCTCTGTTAGATTGCCGCACTGTTTAGTGTAGCCTTATTTTGGGAATACAAGATTGATGAAAATTTAGAATGCTGAGTATGCATTTTTATAGGTGCTACATTAAAAAGCTTCTAATTTCAAGTAATGAATCTAAGTCCTAATTTTAAGTATTGAGCTTGATTGTTGACCTTTTAGGTTTATATTATACAAATAACAACTAAAGGCCATGAACAAGGCAAATATTTGGAGTTGAGAAAATCAAAATGCAAACCATTACGAGAGATTGCCAACTTTTGGAAAACTAAATATCAGGAAACCTATTAATCTATTGTGCTTGGTCTTACTTTTTTCCTTTTTTGAAGTCCAAGTTGTTCAAGTATTAGGAAAGCTGTTAATCTGTTAAAGAAATAAAAAGGAATAGCATAATGTTAACATATATACAATTTTATCACAGATAGATCAAATTAATTGGTGACATGCAAAGCCAAGATTGTTAATGATAACAACAGATGGGGTATTAATTTTGCGTGTCTTACATGCAACACAAAGGTCAAACCTATCAAAGGAGTTTTATGGTGTGAGTGATGTAAAGGTGAGCCTAAACTATAGAATGATCCCGCGCATTACGCGGGTTAAACGCTAGTATATATATTAATGTAAGGGAAAAACATTTCATGCCTGTAGGGTCACGATTTTATATATATTAATGTAAGGGAAAAACATTTCATGCCTGCAGGGTCACGATTTGAGACCCAAAGCCAAAATGTATGGAGTCTTGGTACAATGAGTCAAATACAATGAATTTGTAGAGAATGAGTTGGAAACCTGGACTTTTGCGAATTAGATGATCAACCAATAGGTTTTGATGATAAAGAAAGAAAGATAACAAAAGTTTACTAGGAAAAGACGTTCTCGGATTTTACTGCCAGCAGGGTTATGAGTCCCGGGCCTTCGGGCTCTCTTCAATGTGACTTGTATAAGTATCTAAATCTTTCATAGCCTGGCTTAATATTGGTTTACAATGATAGTAATGAATTCTGTGAAATTTTAATTGTTTTCAAAATTATATTGGGTGCTTTGCTTTCCTAAATCTTTAAAAAAAAAAATTGGCTGACTGGTCAAATTCTAAATTCTTCTGTATTTTAAACTAAAGTAGTTAAGATTTTTTTTTTTTTTTCCAATTGAGGAAAATAAAATATAAGAATTCGTATTATAAGTAAAGAAGATTGTGTGTTTGGATGAGTTTATTTCATCAGCCTATTTAGTTTATTGTGTAAAATACACTTGCTTTGCTTAGGTCAACGTTGCACATTCAACAGAATATCACAGGGGTCACAAAGGCTATGGGTGCATTTATATTAGCCGTTAGAAAACGGTGTCTTAAGTTTAAAGTTAGCGTTTGTAAAATAGTTATGAGTAGTTGCAGTTGCAAAACAAAGTTTTGGGTTTTAAAAACATTCTTTTAAACTCCCAAAATGACTAACCAAATGGACCTATATAGCAAGACCTTTTTTTTTTTTTTTTTTTTAATAGTTTGCTTTTTTTTTTTTGGTAATTATGATCTTTGTTGCATATGTCGGCAGGCCTTTCCGTTTACCTGGTATTCTAGTTGGAGATGGGCGGCTGGGTGGTATTTCTGGAACCATTTCAGCTTATGAGAGTTTGAAACTTCGAGGTTATGACATTGCTGCTGTTGTTTTTGAAGATCATGGCGTTTTAAATGAGATGCCATTACAGTCTTATCTGCGAAATAGGTAAATTAGCTCTTACTAATCTTTTCCCTTTTTGTGTATTATTATTTTAAGCAATTATATGCAGACTACATAATGTTCATCACAGGTTATATAATTTGATTTCTCATGACCTGATATTGTTTTTCCATCATCTAACTAATTGTTAATTTTTCTTATACTTGTGTAGTAGGTGTGATCTATATGTGTATTTAATCCACTGTCTTTTTTTTTTCTAGGGTGCCTGTACTTGTCCTGCCACCAGTTCCGAAAGATCTATCAAATGACTTGATGGAATGGTTTGATGAATCTCGTGGTGTATTTGGTTCTTGAAGGAAGAGATGTTATCAGCTTATTCAAAAAGAATGATGAGATTGCAAGACATGCCAAAGAAAGCAGGAGAGATTTTCTGGTGGCCATTTACTCAGCACCAACTTGTACCTGAAGATGCTGTTACAGTGATTGATTCACGACATGGTGAGAACTTTGCGGTCTTCAAGGTTCGTGTGATAGCAATGGTCAATGGTTTTATATTTTCTCCTTTCCCTTTCATATGTTTCTTTTTCTGTCTGTCTCCCCCAATTGACTGCTGCTGTAATATGCTAAATTAACTCCTTTCTATTTCCATTGTAGGCTCAGAATAATGAATTCATAACTCAACAGTTTGATGCATGTGCTAGTTGGTGGACTCAGGGTCCTGACATTACTTTACAGGTCAATCTCATTAGTACCTATTGAATGTGAGTCCATAGGAATGAATTGGGTGATAGTTTCCTCTTATTAGGGGATCTAAACCATACAGTCAGTGTGCTAAACATCATTTCCCCACCATTTTAGTATTGAATGTTTGCCCTGAGTATAGAGTTATTGCAATTTATATTCTTCAGCGATAGCATTTCTGAAAATTTTAATGTGGTTTTTGTTTAGGTGGTTTCAGACTGAGCTCGCAGGAGATATGGGTTATGCTGCTGCGAGATTTGGACATGTAATGTTTCCTGAGAATGTTTATGAACCAGCCTTGGAATGTGCTGAGCTTTTGCTTGAAGGTGTGGGGGAAAGGTTAGTGTTTCTTTTCTTCTTTTTAGCCAAATAGGATTTTTTTTGTTGTTGAAATTATTACTTCACATTTGTTTTTGATAGAAACTTCCAGATACTTTAAGCTGTCTATAATGTTATCAGTTGAATCCATATTTTAGTAAATGACTGTCCTCAAATATACTGTCCTCTGTAGTTCAAGGGTTGGCCAGAGATTGGTCAATGAAAGATAATGCTGATGGTAGGAGAGGGGTTACATATTGAGAAGAGCCTGTTTTTCTCATTTATTTTCTTTTCTTATGTCGTTCTACTGCTTCTTTGTTTGCTGTATATAAATAATGCTTGGGCTGTTTCACCATGCAGGTTGGGCTTCCTGAACATACTTTTCAGATAATGGATCTACAGCAATTGAAATTGCTCTCAAGATGGCATTTCGTAAATTCTCCTATGATCATGGAATCCTTTCAGATGTTCACTAGGATAATACAGCTAGCTGAAGGGTTGAGCTTATGGTGGGCCTCACTAATTCTGTTTTCATTGATTACTTATAGTTTACATATTCTGTGATAAAATAGTTTTTTTAAGAGATATACTCTCTGATGGAACAGTGCTGTAATTCTTTTCAATTGTTATAGGAGAATTTTCTGTTAATATTCAAATCGATACGCTGGTAACTAAGGCGACTTAATTATTTCACAGGTCTTAGCTCTTCAAGGATCCTATCATGGTGATACTTTGGGTGCTATGGAAGCACAAGCGCCATCTTCTTACACAGGCTTTCTCCAGCAACCATGGTACAAACACTTTTAGATACAAGCATGTACGAAAAAGTTCCAAATATATTTCTTTATATGTTTGGAATTTTGGAGTTTGTCTAGGTTAATAAATGGTGATTTGTCTCCAGTTTTTTTGTGATTCCTAAATATTTATATCTATGGCTATAGATGAGCCAGTTTGACAAAAGAAAATTTAGATATTGAAGCAATTTGGTCATCAAATAGTTTTTGACTTTTTGTACCTTTTCACGAGAAGATAATTTCCTCATTCTAGTCCAGTAATAGCAGGTATCAATGAAAAACAAGCTATTTGTCATCAAACCTTGTTAATCATTGATTTATGTGTTTTCACAGGTACACTGGAAGAGGCCTTTTTCTGGATCCTCCTACAGTCTACATGTGCAATGGTGTTTGGAAACTTTCCTTACCTGAAGGGTTGCATTTAGAGATTCCAAAACTTGAAAATAAGGGTAAACCATTTCTTTTTTTTTTAAGTCTACCATTATTCTTAATTGCCATTTCGATCTCATTTTGTGTCTATTTGAAAATTTTTCCACCTTTTTATATTTTACAGCCTTCAGTTCTCGTGATGAAATTTTTCATAAGATAAGGGATAAGTCAGATCTTGCCAGAAATTATTCGTCTTATATATCAGAACAATTATCACAATATTCAGGATCAGGAGGGTTTTACCCTATAGGAGCATTGATTCTGGAACCAGGTAAGATAAGCATACTGTTATTCTGTTTCAACCCTCTGTTAAATTTTCATATTATCTTCTTATTCATTTGGAAACTAAAATTAAATTTTTCATGAACTTTATTCTTTTGTTTGAAACTTGATGCTTCAGTTTTATTATCTCTTAAACATGAAAAAGGATATAATGGATATAATGTCTGACTCTGAGTCCATCTACTGCATCAGAATTACCTGTGCTGGATGTGGTGCATAGAAATTTTGGTTCTTGCTGTATTACATATTTGTTGGTTCTCACTGTATCTCCAGTTTGTTGGTTCTCTCTCTAGAAGTCAATTTGATATGCTTACTGATATACTCACTGTATTATATATTTACATGTTTTGATTGTTAAAAAGTAAATGCAAGTAATTTCATAGAAGGTTATAGGCAATTCTTGTCTGGTTGAATTCTTTATAAGGTCTTCTTAGACTTGAATTATAGGAGTGCACTTGTAATAATTTGAAAATATTCCAAAAAGGAAATCACCTCATCAAGCTTATTAATTTTAAATATTTATTCTTACAAAATCAATATTCTGCTAATTATTCTCGATTGGAAAAGGTTTGGTTCCAACCACCAATAGAAAGATGATATGTGTCATGTCATGTGCATTGCACATGACTCACTTGGTTGGTTGAATTAAGTGAGTCATGTACATTATACATGGCAAGGATAATAGTCATCTTCCTATTGGTGGTTGGAGCCCAAGGCTCCAAGCATGTTTGGAGCTAAACTTTGTCCTTCTCAATTTTATTGCACATCTTGCAATAATTTCTGATATGTTGGCATTTTTTTCCAAAATTGTGAATGACTCACTGAGAATTATCTTTTCCACCCTCAATTTCTATGTGAATTTTCTGAAACCACAGCATAAATTTGTAATTTCACTGGCTTTGATTTTCAGTTTTTAAAATTTCAACCTTAATAATGGGAAGGAAGGTTAGATCATTGGTTAAAGACGCTTTGGAGGCATGTGTTTGGAATTGGTATTTGTGATTCAGATGCGATCAATTATCATGTAATATTATATACCATATTTACTGTTGGCATAGCTGCTTTTTCCTGGAAACTGTGCGGTTTACTCATTTAATCATTTTGACTGTAATGCAGTCATACTAGGTGCTGGAGAAATGCAGATGATTGATCCACTTTTCCAGCGGGTACTTGTTAATGAGTGCTGAAGTAAAAAAATTCCAGTTATCTTTGATGAGGTTTTTACGGGTTTCTGGCGTCTGGAAAGAGAGGTTGATTGCCCTTAAGTTACATTTCACTCTATATTTACTTAAAAAAAAAAAAGAGGAAAACAACTTTTTAGATCACTTAATTGATTGGAAATTTGTCGATTCTGGCAGACTGCAGCAGAACTACTTGGTTGCGTACCAGATATTGCCTGCTTTGCAAAGCTGATGACTGGTGGAATTATACCCTTGGGCCTTGGCTGCCACGTTGGCGACAAATGCTATATTTAACTCATTTATCGGAGAATCAAAGGTGACGGCTTTAAATCAATAAGTTTGAAGATAAATAAGTTTTCACAGTTTTTTTTTTTTTTTTTTTAATAATGAAATAAGTTGTCTTTGGATTTATTTTTAAATTTTTCCTTGCAAATGACAGGGCAATCTCACTTGAAAGATTTTCCCTTTTTCTTTTTTTGTTTTAGTCGGTAAGTTAAATTACACAATAAACAATTACGAATTTGGAAGTTTATAGACGTGTGCATCCCAAAATTCCACTCCTGTCAACGTAAACGAAAAAAAAAAAAATATATATATATATATATATACTAGTTAAAGACCCGTGCGTTGCACGGTTTTATCATAAACTTATAGAATATATATATTTTCATATATAGGAAGTGTGTTTTAAAATTTTAAAAAAAAAAAATTATAGCTAATTGCTAATTTCTTGAGATTTGGGGGAAGGGGTAGCACATATCTTTAGGGTAGGGTGCATCCAATGGAACTTCGATCATAAAACATTGAGTACCTGTAATATAAGTATGCAATCTGTAACAATTCTTAAAGCTAAAAAAAAAATAAATAAATAATACTATTATTAAAATTTAATGATATACAAAATAATAAAAAATTTAATGATCGATAAAAGTCATCAAATTTAATGAACAATTTATCATCAAATTTATATTAATATATGCTTAATAATAAGCTAAAAAGAAGATTGTTCTCTGAATCAAAATTGCGAGGATGAAAGTAACATTTCACCATTGAACCCATGTCATAACACACACACACACACAAATCATGTCTAAGCATATTTAATGATTGATTCTCAAATTACAACCACATAAATTGGATAAAACTTTAAAAAAATAAGGTTAAACAAAAGACAAAAAATACACAAAACCTATTCAATTTCATGGAAAAAAAATTGGAGTAAACAAATGATTCACTCATCCAAATTTTTTCTTTTAAAAGTGTAAGGACTCAATTCGTAACGATTCCAAACTGGTGTTGGATTCGTACGTCAAAAGCCCAAACAATAAAATTTGTAGAGTGTGGGCTGAAAGGCTAGGCCTTGGTCATTGAAGGGTGGTTAGTCATGGGGTTTATGGTGAGCGCGCAAAGGTGGACTAAGTTTGTCCATGGATCTTCTCCACCAAGCCCCCCCCCCCTTTTTGGCACATGAATCCTTACATTATATAGCCCTTCTCAATTGATCCTCACCTTCCATCTGTCAATCAGGCAGATACCTACTCGAGTGCCTGTCCCATCAGCTGCCTCCCCCTACTTTCTATTAGTTGCAATAACCGAAACCACACTGTTCAGATGTCTTTTCCCATCAATGTGGCTAGGATGTTTATTGGAGCATTCAATGTGGAGGTGACGTCTTCTCCTTGAACCAATCCCACACTGTACCCCCGTACGTGTCCCATTCTACTCGTCTTTTCTTCTGGGAGTGCTTTGGAGGTTGCCTTTGATGGCGTGTCATTCTTCTCTTTTAGGCCTTGGGATGCCGAGGACATGGTCATCCTCGGCTGCATTCCTAGGCTATTTGGTATTTTAATACTTGTCATCGGCAACTATTCTTCTCGGCGCGGGCCTTGGACCCTAATGGAAAGTGGGTCAAGACCACAAATTATCTGGCTCCACAATAGCACCTCAAAATCCTGCTGTCCAGATCCTCGGTCGGAGATGAGGGTTTTGATGACCTCAGGCCTCTATCAAAACTTGTCAATCCTTGTCACCTATCAGTTCCAGAGACTCTTCATTTGCCCGAAACACGTTCTTGGAGCCTTGGAAAGTGAAACATGTCTTCATTAAATGCGGGCGGCTTTATGTTTCCCACGTTTAACGGCGCGATGGTGATCTAACGGTGAAGATTTCCTTACCTTTATGGGTGGGAAAATTCGTGCAATTACTTTCGATGAGAAGTATAAATAATTTTTGGAACTGATTTGTCTCTTCATTTTTGCACTTAAGAGTTCTAGTGCACATATCCTCGATTCAGCCAAACTTTCCTCCAAATTCAAGTCTATCTCCAGCACAAAAAGTCTGTCCAAGGAACCTTTCCTCTTTTCTGTAAGTTCTCTACCTTCACTAACTCATGCTTTTTCTTTTCTAGGTTTATTTTTCTCTTGTTCCTCTCCTTCTTCCGTTATCCTCTGAGTTTGTTTAGTAGTTCTTTAGAGATGGTTAAATTGAGAAAATTGGTTGAGATTGAAGAGGCGATGGAAAAGTTCATCGCCGACTATAGGATTCCCTCAAACGTAAGTTTAAGGCACTGTAAGGTGGGAGAATGGCATCTTCAAAAAAGGACGGGTGAAGTGGTAATTCCCATTCTTGCCTTCATAGAGGAGGGTATGAGAATCCCCATGGAGCCGGTAATGAGGATTTACCTTAGGCATTTCTGATTAGCTCCCACCCAGTGTGCTGCCAATATGTTTAGGATTCTGGGTTGTGTGGATGCCTTAAACGAAAAAATGGGGCTAAGACTAACCCATCATGACATAAACTGATGTTACAATCTCTAAAATTTAAAGGGAAAATCCTACTACATGAAGACGAGAGACGATAGGGTTCGGCTAATTCAGTGCCTCCCTGACTCCAACAAGGGGCTGAACAAGGACTTTCTCATCGTATCTGGGGAATGGCATGATGGCTTTCCTTACTCCATGGTGGAGGGAGAACCAGGTGGGGTATAGAGAATAGGAGGGTGCCATTCCTTTGCGTCGTCTTAATTTGGTGTGGATCGGTTACTAACCATGTACGTGCCCCCCCCTTTTTTTTTTTGCAGATCCACACGCATTTCACCGACACTTTCATCTGATCAATCGAGTGGATTTGGAGACTGTTCTTCAAGCAGCGGTTTTTATAAATGACGAGGATGGTCAAGTCAGAGCTGCTCACAAAATCCTAGGGTATGATCCCATCCAGAAGTCATTCGCCAACCCAAAGCACGTGATTAGCGCTAACAATCCTCGGCTTCCGAAAATCACTGTAGTCGAGGACGAGTTTTTGATATCGGAAGGATCTCCTGTTCCGGAGGGCATCTCCTTAGCGGGCTCTTCCTCGTCTCACCAGGCAACGAAGGACGAAGGTGAGTTAGGCCTATCCGAGGAGGCATTTGGGGCATTTGACTAAGTTAACCTATCCGAGGATCCTTCTGGTGACTCGGACTTGTCCGAAGTGGAGCTGCTGTCAGTAGGAACGTCCTCTTAATCCGAGATGGGTCTTAAGAGAAAGCCCCCGACCAGCTTATTTGACCTCATTAAGGGTCAGCTAGGGAAGGGTACACAGGGAAAGCAGCAACCCTGTGTTCAAACTCCCTTACTCCAGCCCCAGCCTGTCCAAACTAGGTCCTCCTCTACTAAGTCGCAGCCACAATCTCCCTGACCAAAACTACCTGCTCCTTCTCAATCAACTCTGCCTCCTCGGTCGGAACCCGCTGACTAAAAAAGAAAGAGGAGTCCCAAGGGGAAAGAACCCATGGATGGGGGAAAATCCTAATCCTTTCAAGAGAGGGACGAAACCCCACGACCTCAAAAGCAGTTAAAGCTTGGGCACCAAAGCAAGGGGAAAGGGACCGAAACTCAATCCGCCCAAAGCAAGGGGAAAGGGACCGAAACCCAATCTGTGCCGAGTGTTTGGGTTCCCACCCCAATGCCCCACGGGGAACCATTACTGGAAAACGCGTCCATGAGGAACCTTGGAGATGGCGATGGCAGTTATGTGGCTGACGCGTTAGGAAGAACTATGCTGCTTCCTACTGATGTGGACGAGTTAAAGAATATGAGGATGCAGGAGGTTTTTCCCAGCGCGAAGAGGTACTTGGGTATGGTAAGATTCTTGAAACCTAAGACTTTATCAATTCTTTCTCCCAGATTTTCATTCACAATGTATTTGTCTCATTTGACAGGCTATCCAGGCCACCTATAGGATGGAGGAAAAAGTTAAGGGGCAGAGTAAGACCGCAGAGCTTGAGCGTGATAAACGTATTGATACTGCGCGAACCCTTAAGAAGTCTGAGGCTGACCTCGCGAAGACTAGGAAGGACTTAAAGAAGGCTACCCGAGCCAAGGATAGTGTCACAGCAGGTTTGACTGGTGCCCAACAACAGGTCGAAGAACAGATAAAGTGCCTGCTCGCTACTGAGGAGCAATTGCAGATTGCTAAGGAGCAGATTAGTGATTTGAAGAAAAAACTGATCGAGGCAAACAATACTAAGGGCGTGGTGGAATTTGCGAAGGATGAAACCATTAGGGCCAAGCAGGAGGTTGAGTCTGCCAGAACTGAGGCCGAAGCTGCTAGGGACAAGGCCGAGGAGGAAGGTTACGAGGCGGGGGTGGCTAAAACTCAGGCCTCCCTTAAACCTCAAATCCCTGTAGTATGCAGGCTATATTGCTCCAAGGTTTGGGAAGAGGCCCTCAAATGAGCTGGGGTGGAAACTTCGTCTGACTTGTGGAAGGCGAAGAGCGTATTTTATCCTCCTACCATCCGCGAAACCGCCTCCGCCAGCTCTAAGGCTATGAGCGCTTCGCAGAAGGCTAGGGCTACCCAGTCAGAAGCTGCTCCGATCATTGTCCCTCCTGACGAGTCGACTGAAGGAGGAGAGCCTCATGATGCGACGGAAGCACTTGGAGGTCTGAACCCCGATATGCCTAAAGAGGGTGCCGAGCCTGCGGTCAGTGCTCAAATCTTTGGTGCCGAGGAGTCAGCTATCTTTGTTCAACCCCTACAGGCCATTCCCCTCACTGATGTCCCCAAAAGCACCAAAACTGACGCTGCTTAGCCTTCCCAAGAAGGGGATGTCTCCCAGGCCCTCGAAGCTAGTCCTGCTCGGCCTTCCCAGGATGTGGCCAAAACGAAATCGAAGAAGTAGACACCCTTGCCACCTTTCGTATTTGTTTCTAGTTTAACTGTTAACTAATTTCCCTTTTGTTTTGAAAACTTTAGAGTTTGGTTGTAGTTGAACTCATTGACCACATATATGAAATTATTTTCTTCCTTTTTCCTTTAAACTACATGTTAGTTGCCCTTGTCGATATTTATTATTGTTGCAAACCTTAGGATTTTTGAACTAGTTATCTTAATATGTATGAATGGTTATGCATATGATATATTTGGGATCATATCCCAGAATTTTAACTTAGTCGCACCCATGAGGCGTTGAACTTGTGTCTAACCATATTTCTGGGGAGATAAAGGCATCATCCGAGATGCCATGTATGTCGTTAGGCCAAGCCTGGTATCTAGATTTTCTTTAAGTAGTTGGTTTCTCCATAGGTTTGAATCCGAGGACCATGCAATACCTTGATTCTGTCCAAAACTTATAATTTCTTTAAGTAGTTGGTTTCCCTATAGATTTGAGTCCAAGGACCATGCAATACCTTGATTCTATCCAAAACTTATAATTTTCCTTAAATAGTTGGTTTTTCCATAGGTTTGAGTCCGAGGACCATGCAATACCTTGGTTCTGTCCAGAACTTAGAATTTTCCTTAAGCAGTTGGTTTCCTCATAGGTTTGAGTCCGAGGACCATGCAATACCTTGATTCTGTCCAAAACTTAGAATTTTCCTTAAGTTCCGAGGATTAGCCTCTCGGCCAAGGTACGAGGCGTCGAACTGATGGTGGAAGCCCCTAGAACTGCCCGTGTCACTGGTGCTTCGAAGCGTAGCCCCTAGTGGAACTTTATATTAGGGCAACAACAACAGGCTGTTGGAAGTGATGGAGGTGCTTTCGCAGGCCCTTGTTTGACAGGAGCTCGATCCACCGTTTGTGCCAACGCACAAGCGTTCCCCACAGACGGCGTCAATTATAAGGACTAAATTTGTAATGATCCCAAACTGGTGTTGGGTTCGTACGTCAAAGGCCCAAACAATAAAATTTGTAGGGTGTGGGCTGAAAGGCTAGGCCTTGGTCACTGGAGGGTGGTTAGTCATGGGGTTTATGGTGAACGCGCAGAGGCGGACTAAGTTTGTCCATGGATCTTCTCCACCAAGCCTCCCCTCCCCCCTTTTTGGCGCATGAATCCTTACATTATATAGCCATTCTCAGTTGATCCTCACATTCCATCTGTCGATCAGGCAGATACCTACTTGAATGCCTATCCCATCAGCCGCTTCCCCCTACTTTCTGTTAGTTGCAATAACCGAAGCCACACTGTTCAGAGGTCTTTTCCCATCAATGTGGCTAGGACGTTTGTTGGCACATTCAATGCGGAGGTAACGTCTTCTCCTTGAACCAATCCCACACTGTACCCCCGTGCGTGTCCCATTCTACTTGTCTTTTCTTCTGGAAGCGCTTTGGAGGTTGCCTTTAATGGCGTGTCGTTCTTCCCTTTTAGGCCTTGGGATGCCGAGAACATGGTCATCCTCGACTGCATTCCTAGGCTATTTGGTATTTTAATACTTGTCCTCGGCAACTATTCTCCTCAGCGCAGGCCTTGGGCCGTAATGGAAAGTGGGCCGGGACCACAAATTATCTTGCTCCACAAAAAGTATTAATTAAGAGTATGTTACTATTTTAAGTCTTAAATTATACCTAAAACATCATTTTTTTTTCATGAGTAATAAACTTTTATTAATATTGTAGATAATTAATAACTAAACGAAATACAAAAAATTATGGACGAAATGGAAGTGATTCCATAAAATCTATAATGAGTGTTGCTATTTGTAAGACCCCACACAATGAGACCTATATCATGAACCATACAAATATGACACAAACACAACTATACATCAATTCTTAAACACACACATGTTTATCAATTAATGGCTTAAATACATGATTAGTCAGTAAAGTTTAGAGTGATTATGTTTAAGCCCTCAAATGACGTGGTCAAACTAAAAATTCTCCATAGGGACTAAAAATAAATCGTAATTAATATCAATCACTTTTTAAGTTTTTTAGGAACTAAAAACAATAGCTTTAAACTTTAGTGAAGTACTAAAATCATTTTTGGCCTAAATAAAAAAGATACTTTTAAAAGTATAAAGAAAATAAATAAATAAATGAAGCCTAGGCAATCACACTCTTATTGAATGCAATATATTTGAATTTTGACAAAACAACAAATAAATAAACATTCATCAATCACTTTCTTTTTTCCTTTTTTGGATTAAAAAAAAAAGATTGAGAATAAAGATTAAGAAATTAAATGTGAAAATAAAAATAAGAAATTTAGTGTGAATGAAGAAAATTACAATTTATTGACAATTTTGTGTCTAATAGTAGGCGTAAGTTGAGCTCTCCAATCATCATTCAATGGTGCGGTGGGTTCGGTTTTGATAGTTTGTTTGTGACCAATATTCTCCTTCATTTTTCTAAACCACCAAAAAACAACCTTAGCTATTTTAAACTTTTAAGGGAAGAGTTTTCAAAACAGAAAACAAAAAACCAAAATAGTAATAAAGGCCTAATGTGTTATTGAAGAATCCAAAAGCAGCCAAGGAATAAACAAAAACCTTGCTTACAACTTTCTTTAGATTTTTGCCTTGTAATTTTTCTTCTGTTCTTCTTCTTGTTGTTGTTCGGGGAAGAGAGAGAGAGAGGAAGTCGAAGAGTTCACGGTATGGGAATAAGATTATAAAACGCTATTTGAATGTTTTCAGGTTTGGCACTTTGCTTTTGTGCCGAAACTGGAAATGTGTGCTTTTATAACCTTAGCTATTGTTGCACAAAGTTGAATTGCACGCGGCCCATGTATTGCATATCCTTCCCAAGCACATTGTAATTCTCACTAATCCAAACTTCAAGTACATAAGTAGCGTAAGCAAGATTGTTATTAGATTTTTTTTTTTTTTTTTTATATGTTAAAGTTAACATGAAGAATTTTTATTTTTTTTGAGATAAACTACTTAATGATAAGAATGAATTAGAGTCATGGTAGTATACCCTCACTTTTATATTAGATAATTTTAAGTTGTGAAGAAGTTGATAACTTGTTATGAACAAAAAGAAAATGGAGTTTACCCAATCAAGAAGTTTAGATTAATTACATATTAGTTTTTTTTTTTTTTTTTTATAAATAATTTATCCCAAAAAAATAGTTAACGTTATTAGCTAGATTGTTATTAGATTTTTTTTTTTTGGTTTACGGTTAAAGTTAAGGTGAAGATGTATTTTTTTTTTAGATAATAAACTACTTAATGATAAGAATGAATTAGAGTCATGGTAGTATACCCTCACTTTTATATTAGATAATTTTAAGTTGTGAAGAAGTTGATAACTTGATATGAACAAAACGAAAAAGGAGCTTACTCAATCAAGAAGCTTAGGTATATTTTATCCCAAAAAAATAGTTAACGTTATTAGCTAGATTGTTGTTAGATTATTTATTTATTTTGTTTACGTTTAAGTTAACACAAAAAAGAAGTAGTTCCCCCCCCCCCCAGATAAACTACTTAATGATAGTTACATGAAGTAGGTGATAGTTTTTTTTTTTCTTAGATAAACTACTTAAAGATAGTTTTTTTTTTTTGGAGATAAACTACTTAATGATAAGAATGATTAGAGTCCTGCTAGTATTCTATTCCGTTTTAGTTCTTTAAAATTCTAAAAATTTAATAAACTTTCTGCAATTTGGTGAAGCCACTTAGCGCAATCATGGCGTTTAAGCTCAACTTTTATTATATATAATATGATTTGTGGTTTGCATTCAAGGAATGAATGGGGCCAAGAAAATGGAAAAAATAGAGAGCTATCAATTCACACATCCACACTAGACAAGACTTGTAGCGTACATGACAAGGAATAAATGGACAAGTTGTTGTGAATTGGAGGTGATCATGTGATGACAAAGAAGAACAACTATTTTTCTCAGTGATTGACTAATTGAAGTAGAACGATTAAAGTCCATATTCAATGAACCTCTATTTTTCTATGAGGATAATAGATCTACGTGCGAAGGTAACCAAGCCCATGATTCCATTAGAATATCATTTTCGACTTTATAGTAAAATCTATTTTTAGACATTTCGGTTTTTTTTTTTTTTTTTTTCATAATCAGAATACTTGTACAGTACATGCCGAAGAAAAAAATGGCCCATTCATTGTGCAGCTGCTGCAGTAAGACCCCAAACTTGTGGGGTCCACCCTTCATGCGAGGGAGAGGATGCATGTTATGGAAATATAATAGATTTTCTCATGCGCAAGGGAGGTGATGATAGAGAAGATTTTACTGTTCCCAGAGATATAGAATCTCAATGCTTGACTAATGAAAGTAGCACGATTAACAGTCCTAGTCTTGGTGGATAGCGAGGTAGAGACCTACATGAGCACATAGTCAAGGCTATGTGCTTGCTTCTTGATCAAGTGTTTCCTCATAAACTCCTTTTTCTAGTTTTATGAACTACACATGTCACACTCATCATGGTGAAATTCTATTTTTCGACCATAATTTTTCATGATTTATGCATTAGAATTCATCCTCAAGAGGTACATGAACTATTTCTTTACCCACACTATATATACTCTCATTACCCACAAATTATAATGAGTGCTTTTTAGATAGAAAACCCTATCAAATATACTTGAGAGTTAGAAATTGTTATACCCACAATCATCTACACATTTTCTTGTGGTTTTCCTCGAACTCTTACCTCTCCATCTCTAAATCCTTGAGAGGTTGTTAACCCAAACACTTACCATCCTTATTCAGAGTGTTAAGTGAGGTTTTGGTGTTGCTGGGATGCATTGGAAGAAGTCATTCATTGGCAGATGCAATCAGGTTAAATTACGGGATCCAGAAAGCTAGAAAAGACAAAACTCAGAGAAGTCTGTTGGTGGCAGGAGCTTTGAGGGCTCAAGTACATGGGGTAGACTAGACTTGGAGGGTCTTTTGTTATTCATGTACTCCAACTTTATTCTCTAGTGGATCGATTTTGACTTGGAGGATCGTAGAGAGGTTTTTCACCGAGTTCTTTAGTTTTTTCTTCAATAACACGTCTCGGTATTATCTTGTGTTTGTATCTCTCTTCTCTACTCTTTAAACTTTCATTTTATTGTTGATGATGGATGAGTATGGCTTAGGGTGGTGTTATCGGTTCATTGCACTTATTTACTCGTATTCCGTACTTAGTCTAAGTTAGAATAAAAGCAATCAAACCGTAATTTTTATTTGGAGATCTGAACAAGCTCTTGGGTTTTACTACAAATTCGAGCTTTAAAGGACCAAAAAAAAAAAAAAAAAAAACAACAACAACTAAACAATCTTTTATATAGAGTTAGACAACACATACCCAAATAGTGAAATCCCAAAATTTAAATTTTGGAGTCCAAAAAAAACAACCAAGTAACCAAAGTCTCATATTTAGGTATAGTGAAATAGTATTCCCTCCTCTCATATTCATGGTAGACCTCACAATGAATTTAATAAATGGAAATGTGAAAGAAGAGGACACTATTCATTGTTCTCCAAAAATACCTAAGAATTACTCACGAAGCGCACACACCAATTATTGTTCAACTTAACAAAAGACCATAACACAGGATTGTATATAGCGAATTACATAACATGACTAGATTAGTCATGTAAGTGCATACTTACGTTTGGTGGCTGCATTTTTGCGGAAAGTGATCTACCACAATAACCACCACAGCGTTGAAGCACTGCCTATTAACACCGCCATCCTTCACTCTCATGATCTCAAGTCTCATCATGGATCCCTATGGGTTGCAATAGAACCCATCACTTTTCCTAAAGAGACAGGACCCGTACTTAAGAAAGACCTGAACCGGCCCATATTTAAATTTTTTGTAAAAAGAAATCTCACAAAAACTTTGAAGCTAATAAAGGTCCGACCCGTAACATTACACAATGGATCATCACTCACAGTAGATGTTTGGACTTGTCCAACCCCTCTAGGCTAGTTGAGTTTAGTCGAAGCTAGAGTTGGTTTAATTTACTAATAAATAAATAAATAAATCTTCTATTGGAGAAGAAGTAACTTCTTTTGTTTTGGGGGGCGGTGGGGTACATGGTCTTGTACATTGCGTTTTGAAATAAGAATTGAGTTTTTCTCCCAACATTTTATCAACTTCTTGATGTGTTAATCCACCATAAGTCAAGATAAAATCATATAAAGATTATTTCAAGACCCACCAAAACTGAAAACAAACTTGTTATGAAAAATGTTGAGATTTCGTGAGATAGGGAGTGAGTAGGGAATTAGAACAAATGTTTTATGTCAAAAGAAATACAATGTTGGCAACAGAGTGATAAGATCACATATTAGATTAGGTAATGTGATTACCCAAAAATGGTGGTAATATGAGATTACAACTAAGATTTATATAATGACTGAATTCCTTGAACGACCTTTCAGGTAATTCCAACTGATTTGTACTGGAAGCTGAATTGGCAAAATGCACTTATGGAACTAAGCAGGGGTCATAATTTTCATAGATGTTCCTCGAAGAAAAAAAAAATCTTAATTCATCGATGAAAAGACATGTTTCAAGCCACATGAACGACTATACATAATTTTTTTAATGATATTTTAATTCCCTTATCATTGCTCGACTTATATCTTCCACTCTCTTCGTGATATTTTTCTCCAATGTGATGCTGAAAATCAAGGCTATACACGTTAATCTTATTGAATTTCTTCTATTTGAATTTGCAATCTTCACAATCTAACCTTCAAACTGTGCATCCATTTCTTTCCAAAAGAAAGTATCACAATGCAATCAGTTAATCAAAGCGTCCAGATGACATCATGGCCAAGTATCACATTAACTAAGCCAAGGCTTGAGCCATTATAGAGCGATGAGATAGCTGCTGCTCATATAGCTCCCGGAAAATACGGTATTTGGCATCATGGAACTTCTTCACCTTTGGGTCTTTAGATGGATGAATGACCTGCAATATTCAAACGCGTATAGTACGAATGAAATATCAATAACAGATGCCACTTCGAGAATCGAGAGGATACAATGCTAGCTCAGAATATTTGGGCACAGGTGGCAATTCACCATTCATATTTCATTATTTCTTTCTCATGGGAAAAGGGTTAGCCTAAGTTGTTGGGCTCTCTTTGCTTACCCTTAGCACTGCTAGTGATCTAAAATTGGGTAGCGATACGGGCAGTCTACATAATGTTCGGAATATTATTACAAAACTTATTGACTCCACACAGGGAGAGAGAGAAAAGGTATAATAATGAAAGAAATGGATTCACCGAATGAAAAAAAATTATAACTTTGTTGCTACAGTATACTGCCAAAGATGACAGTCTACTATAGCAAGCAGGGCCAGCCTCTCCCAGTAGAAAATAAAATTTTAGTTTCAGATGAATCAAAAAAATCTGTCACATCCTTGGAACCAAAGAACAAAAATTCTGATATATCCTATTAAACATTGGTTCCATAAAAAATTCTTTAGTCTAAACAAAATTAATTGTCCCAAAAATATCTTCATTATCCTTTAGACAAACCAAAATTCAACAAGATAAACTACAAATTTGGTTTAAGAAATTAACCACAAAACAATCACAAATCAAAACAAATAAAAAATCTCAATTCCCTAAAATTATTACCGTTTCTCTTTCTCATTCTTGCTCTCTGCCTCTTTCTTTCAGCTCTTACTCTCCGCCTCTCTCATTCTTTCTCTCCACTGGTCCTAAATCCTAATCTTAAATCCTTCTGTTGCTGGCTTAGGCCCTCCGATCTGATTCATCCGATCACATCTAAAGACTCTGAACTAAGGACTGAGTCACTGAGGTATAGTTTCTCTTTCTTATTTGTATAAGACTGCCTGGGGCCGCTGGGATCTGGGCGTGTTTCTATTCTACTTGAGTTGCTGGCTGTTGGGCCCTGAAGTAGGGTTTTTTTTTTTTTTTTTTTAGGCCTGCATTATTTTTATTTTTATTTTTGTTGTTTGTTATAGGTGTAATAGGATTGGTTTTGTTTTTAGTGGGTGGTCTTATCTAATAAGACGTGTGTGTAGCCGTCTTCTTGTCTGGCCGGGCTTGGATTTAAAAAATAAATAAATAAATAATCTTACGTTTTATATATATATATATATATATAAATATATATATATATATATATAAATATATATATAGGGTAAATTTTACAAACCACCCCTGAGGTTTGGGTTAATACCAATTAGGTCCAAGACATTCCAAAATTGACCAATTTGGTCCATAAAGGCTATTTTGTCCCTAAACACCACTAAACGTTAACATCCATTAATTTCTCTCTCTTCTCTCTGTCCCTCTCTGTTACTCTTCCCTCTTCCCTCTTCCCTCCTCCCTCACTCTCTCTCCTCAGATCAGTCATAACCATTCCTCAAATTAGCCACAACCACTCAGATTAACTACAACAAGAGCCACAACACAATTTTACTACCCATACCAAAGCCTAGTCAAATCTGCTCCAACAATATCCAAATCCTCCAACACAGAAAACTCACCACCACATCAAAACCCAAAACCACCCCCATTGCAAATTCATTCCGTATTGGAACCCACCACCACCATCACCAGCCACTAAACCCAGCAACCACCTCTGGCCACAAAACCCAGTGACACCGACAATAAAACCCAACCAAACCCAAATCCAAAAATTCCAATCACCACTTCGTAACCCACAACCACCTCATTGCAAATCCACCCTAGATCAAAACCCGTAACCACGTCCATTTCAAATCCACCCCAAATCAGACCCACCACCACCACCACTTTAAACAACCACCGACCACAAAACCCAAATAAAAAAACTCAAACCCACAACAAACCCGCCGCAGATTGGAATCCACCACCACCAAAATACCCACAACAAACCAAAACCCATCATCGGCAACCAAAAACCACCACAAACAACCACCATAATCACAAACCACCAAACCCATGCACCACTGCCATTGCAGAGAGAAGAAAGAGATAAATGGAAAGGGTGAGTCAGAGAGAGGAGACTAGGTCAAGTTGGAGAGAGAGGCCTGAGGGAAAAGAAGAGCAGAGTGCAGAGAAGTTAAGATTAGCTAAAAAAAAACGCAAAGAGGTCAGAGGGAAGAAGAACGAAAGGGAGAGAGAAAGAGCAGACCTGTTACGTTTGAGAAAGGAGGAAAAAGAAAAAGAAAAAGAAAGAAGTAAAATGACTAACGGAATAGCTAACGGGTTAGGGATTAAAATGTCTTCAGGGACAAAATTGTCTTGATGGACCAAATTGGTCAATTTTGGAATGTCTTGGACCTAATTGGTATTAAGCCAAACCTCAGGGGTGGTTTGTGGAATTTACCCATATATATATATATATATATATTAGTTATTGGTAATATAATGTATGAGTCTTTATTTATGTAAGTTGAGATTGTTAAAAATTTATAATTGTTCAGTGAAACTACAATAATATTTTTTATTTCAATCAAGTTCTATTGCTCTACACTTGAAAGTTATTTTTTATTCCAATCTTTATAAATATATTGTTTAATTAAAAATGTCTATTAGAAAATATGTATTTAAATATGAAAAACTTAAGATTAATAAAATTATATCTAAAATCGACAATGTCCTAAGAAAAATTAAGTAGATTAACTATATTATCGATTGAAAATGATATGTTAGAAGAATTTGAATACAAAAATTTAATTAGTCAATTTGGATTTCAAAAGGCAAGAAAAATATATTTTAAGTGAAATATATTATAATATAAAAATATTAAATAAATATTAATTTAATTAATATATAAATATAAAAAATGTCTCATTTTAGTTCTCACCTTAGGCCCCAAAATGTCTAGGGCCAACCCTGATAGCAAGTTTGTTAAATTTTTTAACAATAGCATCATTGATGTAGCTTAGTTTTTGTTATTTGTGGTGCTAAAAATAGCAATTTGACAATATAAGAGTACCACCATGAATGCTCTAAATATTTAGAATTTCTAGGTAGGAAAAACATTTTGGGATAGAGGGAGTATTATTTATTAAAAACCGGCAAACCTGGTACAACTCTCTGCCTTAGAGGAAAACTTAACCCTTTACAACCTAATAATGCTTCTCCACATGACAAGATTATAAGAATGAATTTCACGTTTGGCTATCAACAAATAAAAAACGACATGATCAACATATAACATACCTAGTGGCTTAGATCATAGGGATTGAATAAACCAGGGTCATGAAATTACACCATAGAAAATAAATAAGACAAACGGGAAAGCAAGCTATATCGACGTAGCTACATGTGCACACATGCGAAACTTGAGCAATAACACAGATATCAGATACCTCTAGTACTTCTGTTTCCATGAAGTGCCAGTTTGATCTTATTAATCTTGGTCACCACATCTTTGATGTCAGGTCTTGCATCTGGTAAATCTTCAGAGCACCTCAAGCCTAATTCTAAGATAGATGAAAGAATAGCTTGCATTTCAGTTGCATCTCTTCCATCTTCATTCCTAGTTAAACCATGGTCCACAACATCCATTCTGTCAGGAAGTGATGAAATCCATTGCCTCATCCCAAGTTCTCCAACAAACATTTCATCAGTGGGTTTTTTTCTTGTGACCGTCTCCAATAATATTATCCCATAACTATAAATGTCACATTTGGTAGAAACTCTCCCTTCAGAACCATACTCTGCCAAGCTCACAATTATCAAAAAGTCTTTAAGTTAGTGATCCACATGCTTGTAAAAAAGTGCTTTACAAATATAAGGTTTTAATATGAATTGGATTTAAAGTATACCTTAAGTTTAGTAATATTATGCAATTAAATTTTTTTATTATTAAATATGTATTTTAATAAGTCTACCTTGGGTTCACTATTTTAAAAACCGAATAAGATGGTTAAATTAAATCAGGAACTGGACCCTAAACCGATCCATAAAAGTACTAGGAAAACAACCAAAACTAGTAAAAAGCCGGTTTAAGAACCAGTAAAAACTAGGAATCAGTCTCTTTTACAATTCTTTGACCATTTTAGTTTTTAAAACCATGCTTGGAATTACAATTTTGACAAACCTTCTTTACCGTTGATACAATACTCTCTATGTTTGCAAATTTCAATACTTGATGTGTCCATTTGCTATTATTCCCTTACCGTTAGTATTGGGAGTAACTAGTTGTCCCGCAATGAGCATGTATGTTATAAGGTCATTTTTTTTAATAAAAAATTATTTCTGTGAACCAAGTATAATACTTACTACGTGTTATAATATTTTGAGAATTAATTTCGATTATGCTATATGTCATTAAAAATAGAAGAACGTAAATTGTTAAAGATTAATAGAATTCAAGATATGAATGTATTTTATAAGTGAAGTGACAAATATTCTATTATATTTCCACTAACATAAGCACACAAGGCTTTTTTTTTTCCTAAAAAAATTATTTAATCATATGTTCTTAAATATGTTTTTCTTCTTTTAGTTTTATTTTGTTTCCATTGTTGTCAAAGTTATTAAATTTGAACAAAAATATCTTAAGTCCCTAAAACATTTCTCTCTTTGTCTCTCTCAAGTCCAAGTTGCAGAGGTCGATCCGGAGGATCCCATGGCCATCCACGATAGTTGTAAAATCACCCACGGTAGCCCCTTGGTTTTTTTTTTTGGTTGCTTTGAATGGATTTTTGATACGTACATGTATTCAAGATGAGAAATGTTATGTCTACAATATTTTCATAATATTTTTACAACAAATCATAAGCGACCAGTTGTTATAGTGATTGTTATTGGTAGGCAAAAAAGTAATTTCAATATAAAATCAAATTAAAATCAATAACAATTTACCACCTATGAGACTACATATAAGAATGGATAGCGTGGTTGGTTTTCATGAAGGAGATGTG
This sequence comes from Quercus lobata, assembly GCF_001633185.2. Lineage (NCBI taxonomy): Eukaryota > Viridiplantae > Streptophyta > Magnoliopsida > Fagales > Fagaceae > Quercus > Quercus lobata. The sequence goes on from NC_044905.1 coordinate 97,304,602, forward strand.
TAGAAGTAGGATTATTAGGTAGACTTTTTTTTTTTTTTTTTTTTTTTTTTGGGAGAAAAGGCATAGGTAGAGTTATTTAGCCAGAATTGTTGTTGTGTTATCGGAATTCATCCTAACCTTAGGTTTGTTAGGATGAGACCAAATGTTTAGTTAGTGGAGTGGTGGAATCATGGAGAGTATTTGAGTCCTTTATTTTAGCTTGAGTTGGTATTTGAGTCCTTATTTTAATCCAAGTTGGATAGTAATTAGTTCTCAGGAGTTCCTCATCAAATCCAAACTTTATCCCTTAATCCCTTCATTAAATTTTGGTTGTCAATTATACCCTATGGTTCATTAGAAGTAACCAAAATTTTATCTTATTTCCATAAAAATAATTATATCTTATTTTTTCTAAATATTTCTATTTTCTCCCCAAAAATTGTGTATGTATCAATTTTGGTTTAGATTGATTGGCTTTTGGATTGAATGGGTTTCGGCTATGGTTTGAGTTTTCGTTGAATGGATTTGATTTGGATTGATGGGTGGTTGAATGAATTTTTCTTGATAGCTGAATAAATTCCCTTCTGTCCTTTTTTTTTTTTCCCCTTCAATTTGGAAAAAAAATAAAATTAATTTGTATTTTTAAAATTTTTTTCTTTTTTTAGTTTTTATTTTTTTTGAATTAATGGCAAGATCACCTAATGGACACTAATAGGAGGATTAAATTCAATAAATTTAAAAGTTTGGATATTAAATTGAATGAATTTAAAGCTATAAGACTAAGTTGAATTTTAGGCAAACTTGAAGGTTACAATTTGTATTTAACCTAAAAAGAATCATATAATGCATTATCTGACAGAACCTTAAGCTATTATAGCTGAGGTTCCAACTTTTATTCTTCTCAAAAAAAAAAAAAAAAAAAAATTCCTACTTTTATATAGATTTAGATATTCATGTAACACGTTTCTCAAAAAAAAAAAAAAAAAAAAAAGATATTCATGTAACACCCAATTTACGTGTTATAATATTTTGGGAATAAGGAGTTAATTTAAGTTATATTACGCATCATTGAAAATAGAAGAATGTAAATTATTACAATTAATATGGTTCAGAATATGAATGTATTTCTTAAATAAATTGACTAATATTCAATTATTTCTACTAAAGCACACAATTTTGGTAATTCAATTGTTGGGAGAGGGAGAATTTCAACTCTAGTGTCTCTGTTGGAGACATCAAAAAGTGTGAACAAGTTGAACTATAAAAGGCTCTTAGCAACTTAAGCACATGATTTCTAAATTATTAATCACATATGTTCTTAACCATGTCCTCCGGTTGCCTTGATTTTATTTTCATTACTATCAAAGTAACTAAACATGAGTAAACATACCATAATTCTAATAAGTTGTTTCCTAGTAATTAAATTAACAGAGGTGATTTCTAACCAACACTACCACGCATATTGTTATTCCTAAAATTAGCAACTATTATTGTTATACATGAAATAAGCCTAGTAATTAAATTAAGAGAGGTGAATTCTTGTACCTGGTGCGATGTAGCCAAGTGTACCAAGGGTTTTAGTTTGTGTTGCATCCTTGTTTTCGACTAAAATCTTTGCAATTCCAAAGTCACCCACATGTGCAACCATGTCCTCATCCAAAAGAATATTAGTAGGCTTTAAATCACAATGTACCACAGATGTTGCTTGACCATTGTGGAGATATTCCAAGGCAAATGCAACTTCAACCATAATGTTTACTCTTTGAACAAGATTCAAGCAGTAGTTGTGAGAGTATAACCACTTTTCAAGGCTACCATTTGACATGTATTGTAGCACAAGAGCTCTAAACTCAAGGTTTGAGCATGTACTAATAACTTTAACCAAATTCCTATGTCTGATTGCCCTTAACACCTTACATTCAACATCAAAACTTTTGAAAGCACCCTCCATTTGTAGGTTTAGAACTTTGACAGCAACAATTGTTCCATCAAAAAGTATCCCTTTGTACACAGAACTAAAACCTCCGGTTCCAAGCAAGTTGCTTTCACAAAAGTTGTTTGTCCCACGACAAAGCTCTTGATATGATATCATTCTATGATCTACTGCAAGCAATGTGATCGGCAAACCTGGAATTTTCATTTCACATTGTGGATGCCTTTTCAGCATAAAGACCAATGTTACAAAGATTATAATTGATGCAATGGCAGGAATAATATATCTTAGCAAAATTTGTTTTAGTCTTGATACTCGAGGAGAGCTCAGTCTCGTGCAAGGTGGAACTCCAAAATTTGAATTGCCACAAAGTGCTTTATTACCTAAAAACGATTCTGCCTTAAAGTTTGCAAAAGGTCCATCAGATGGAATCTCTCCTAATAGCTTATTGAATGACAAATTCAAATACTTGAGATATGTAAGTGCCTCAAGAGACTTAGGAATTGTACCAGAGAGATTATTGTTTGAAAGGTCCAACTTATCCAATCCTTTCAATTGTCCAAAAGATTGTGGAATGTCTCCTTGAAATGAGTTCATTGACAAATTAAGATAACCAAGGCTTTCAAAAGTACCAATTATACTTGGAACATTTCCAGTAATTTGGTTACAAGATAAATCCACATGCTCAATAGCAGCTAATTTTGTCACGTTTGGAGACAAAGATCCACCCAGGGAATTTGATGACAAATCCAAGAATAGCAGATCTTCAAGGCTCCATACATTCAATGGGATTGATGATGTCAGTCCATTATGACTCAGGTTTAATCTTTGTAAAAGATTGAGGTTTCCAATGCAATTTGGGATGAATCCAGAGATTTTGTTATTTGATAAAAACAATTCTCCCAAGTTCTTTAACTGACAAAGTTGTTCTGGAATGAATCCCTCAATCTTGTTATCCTCAAGATGTAATCTTTGCAAGCTCTCCAAACCCCCAATTGTTGATGGTATGTTGCCGGACAAACTATTACCCCTCAATTCAATCCAATTCAAGTTTTTCAAGGAACCAATTCCCATTGGAATATGACCCTTTATTTCGCTATAACCTGCATCAATGACTTCCAACGAAATTGAAAAATTTCCAATGGCATCCGGAATTTTAATATTCAAGGGATTGAGGGATATGGATAGTGTTTCCAAAGAACTACAACCAGTTAAAGTTGAAAGGAAATTATACTCTTGATGTCCAGGATCCTCTGTTAGCTGATTATCATTAAAACCAAGCGCTTTGAGATATTTTAAGTCTCCAAAACTTTTGGGTATTGGTCCGGAGAATAAGTTTTTACCAAAATCTATTTGGATGAGTCTGGAACAATTTGAAAAATATGATGGGATAGGACCACTAATTTTGTTGTAATCAAGTAACAGAAATTCAATATTTGGACAAGAGATCCAAGTATCAAGTGGAAGATTTCCGGACAAGGAATTTCCCACCAAGGCAAGCACTTGTAGAGAGGTAATATTGAAAATATCTTGAGGTATCCCTGTGAGAGCATTGTGCTGAAAATTCAGTAAATTCAGATTTTGGAGATGCGATAAATCACTTGGAATGCTTCCTTCAATGTTGTTATGTGCAATGCCAAATTGTTGTAACATCGACAAGTTGCTTATGGTAGGAGGTATATTTCCATTCAAGTTGTTATAAGCAAGAAATAGCAGTTCAAGCTTTTCTAGACTCCCTAAACCTTTTGGAATACTTCCATCAAACCTATTGTATGACACAGATAAGACTGAAAGCTCGATACAATTATTAAACTGTGAGGTGAGCTTACCACTGAATTCGTTGTGATTAGTATGCAGTCCTTCAAGATTAGGACAGTGGCCACAAATGTCCATTGGAAGGGTTCCTGAGAAGTGATTTTCTGAAATAGCAATAATTATTAGAGAAGACAAGTTGGAGATGACAAGAGGAAATGGACCAGTGAGACTATTGAATTCCAAAGCCAGTATCTCTAATGACGACATATTGCTGAATGACGATGGAATTGTACCTCCTAGATGGTTTATACTAAGGTCTAATTTGCGAAGCATTGGTAACATGCCCAAATCTTTAGGTATGCTCCCATTTAACTTGTTTCCTGATAAATCTAACATTTCAAGCTTCTGACAATAATGTATAGTTGGAGGAATTCTACCTTCCAATAGGTTGTTTGGCAAGAGAAGTTTCCTCAAACGGTGTAAACGACAGATCTCAAGCGGCAGAAAACCATAGAAGCTATTGTTAGTAAGATCAAGTGAGACAAGGAATGAGAGGTTACCAATTTGAGGGGAAATGGTGCCTTGGAGACCAACGAAGGAAAGGTTCAAGGCTGTGACTCTTTGTCTGCGTCGGCTGCAAGAGACCCCGAACCAGTCACAGAAGTTTGTTGTTGTGGACCAGTTACCAGCAGAGAAGATGGTATCATTTGGACCAAAAGTGATTCTAGATTTGAAGGCAATGAGAGCTGAGTGATCCGTAAAGTTGTTGGAGGATTCGGTAAAGTGAAGTATGGATGGCTGCACCAACAGAAAAGCCAAGAGCAGAAGAATGGATGGCATTTGTGTTAGCTTCATGTGTGCAAAAGAGAGACAGTTGAAAAATCCTCCGTGATGGAAGTCGACCATGATTTCCCCTTTTTGATTGTCTACAACAGCTACTAATATTAAGGAAATTTGCTATAAATTTGGTATGTGCTGGTGCTAAAGGAAAGTGCTTATATTTAGCAAAGGAATAGATTGTATAAGAGGAAGAGGGTGTGGTAAGGGAGAAATTATTAGGATGTGATGGACACAACTATGTAAATAAGAACATTTTATTTGTTGGGGGTCAATGAAGACCACGTCAGCTGTCCTCCTAATGGACCTAATAATTTCTCGTACTAAGGGAATTATTTGTTCAAATATTCTAAGACCACGTAAAATATCACAATTTTTGTCATTACTGTTCTAGTGGAGGTTATAAGTGGTAAAAGAAAAGAGAGAAAAATATAAGAAAGTAATAAACAATCTATCATAGTTTGATATATAAGATAGTTGTAACAAAAATTATGATATTTTAATGTGGTACTAGAATTTCTCCGATCAGATTGAAGGGCTAGGTGGGTACAAATCTCACTTACCACTCTAATAACATAGGTCAACGAGTGTGGGTAACATACGGGGTGAAGCATGTGCATGTATCCTACTATCCTCTACCGCTTATATGACAATGAATAAATGGCCAAATAATTGCTGTGAAAAAAGAAATAGTATTAAAACTTAAAAGGTCAAAAACACGGAATTTGGGAGCTTAAATTGCAAGATTAAATTCAAAGTCTTAAGACTTATTGTTCACTCTGATTGAAGAAAAGTTTCTTCAAAATGAAGGGTGTACTCGTCGGTTCCTAACCCAAATTAAATTGAATATGTTGATATATATATATATATATATATATATATATATATACAAGGCTCTTTTTTTTTTTTTTTTTTTTTTTAGTTAAGTGTCATAATTTTTTATTTATTCATCTCTACTAATCAATATATATATATATAAATATACAGAGACCTCATGCAGGAGAGCATAAGGTTCTACCAAGTGGCGCATTGTTCACTCTTAAGACTTATTGTTCACTCTGATTGAAGAAAAGTTTCTTCAAAATGAAGGGTGTACTCGTCGGTTCCTAACCCAAATTAAATTGAATATGTTGATATATATATATATATATATATATATAAAAACAGAGACCTCATGTAGGAGAGCATAAGGTTCTACCAAGTGGTGCATTGCATGACATTTTTTTCTCATTTAGACTTTCACCTCATCTAAATTTAGCATTTATGTCAGATGTATTTATTTCAATGTATTAATATAATTCAAAGAATTTGTATACATTTATAACTTTAAATGCTTTGGATAGATACAAATGAGTCTAAAAAGTCATGGAAAAAGTATGAATTAAGAAAACTTTTCAATTTTCTGCATAAGCTAATTTCAATGCAAAATTGCAAGAGCCAGATTCAACGAATCGAGTAATATGATTATTTGTCTTCACATTTGTCCAATATAAATCTCTATTTCCTTTGGATTTAAAAATTAAACTTCCATAATTTCTCCCACAATATCTTTGGTTCCCTTTTTGAAAGGTATGTTAATTTCCAAAATATTATGTTCTTATATATTTTGTATACATTTTTACTGATGTAGCATTCTAACATGTTTAGGCTGATTTTTTCATATTATGTGCCAATTGAGATTTTTGGTTTTCCATATGATGCATATACTTGGTAAGGATTTGTAGTATTTTTGGTATTTTGGTTGCTTTTAGTTCAATTAAAATTTGAAGTTAAATTGTGATATTATTGCATCACAATGGCATATTTTTTTCTATTATTGTATCATGAAAATCCTAGCAGTTTTTATAGCTAACTGATTAAGATATCCTTCTATCAATCAATATCAATATATATATATATATATATATAAAGGCAGAGACTTCATGTAAGAGAGCATGAGGTTTTGCCAAGTGACGCATTGTATGACATTTTTTTTCATTTGGGCTTCCACCTCATCCAAGTTTAGCATTTATGTCAGATGCATTTATTTCAATGTATTAATATAACTCAAAGAATTTGTATACATTTATAACTTTAAATGCTTTGGATAGATACTAATGGATCTAAAAAGTTATCAAAAAAGTACGAATTAAGAAAACTTTTCAATTTTTTGCATAAGCTAACTTCAATGCAAAATTGCAAGAGTCAGATTCAACGAATTGGTTAATATGATTATTTGTCTTCACATTTGTCCAATATAAATCTCCATTTCCTTTGGACTTAAAAATTAAACTTCCATAATTTCTCTCACAATATTTTTGATTCCCCTTCTGAAAGGTATGTTAATTTCCAAAATATTATGTTCATCTTATATATTTTGTTTATATTTTTTGTACACATTTTTACTAATGTAGAATTCTGATGTGTTTAGGTTGATTTTTTCGTATTATGTGCCAATTGAGATTTTTGGTTTTCCGTATGATGCATATACTTGGTAAAGATTTGTAGTATTTTTGGAATTTTGTAGCTTTTAGTTCAATTAAAATTTGGAGGTTAAATTGTGATATTGTTGCATCACTATGGCATTATTTTTTCTATTATTGTATCATGAAAATTCTAGCAATTTTTATTGCTAATTGATTAAGATATCCTCCTATCAATTTTCATTCTATTATAATTACGATCTTTGAAATTCAAACTTTTCTTCAATTAAAATGTTAATGTGCCTTAATTTTATCTCTCATATCAATTTTGAAATCAATGAAAAGCTACTTTCATTGACAAAAAAAATTGTAGGTGTTGATATAAAGACTTTAGTGGCATAAGAAATGTAGAAATAAACACTATAGAATCTATTTATAAAGCATAAATCATACAAGAAAGACACCTAGGAATCAACAATTTGTAGGCGATAATGTGACCTATGATTTGATGACATTTATTGGTTGCATAAATTGGAGGAATTTCTTTCCCAATGTATTTAGTTTGAATTTAGTTTTACTACAAAACTTCAAAGATTAACTATGACTAATAATAATAGCATTCATGAATGGATCATAAATAACTTATTAGAAAATTTATCAAAATGCACCATGCATCGTGCAAGATATCAGCTATTGTCATAAATTTTGGAGACTCGCCAATCAAAGAATTTCCAATGGTGAAAAATTAGCAATTTAGAATGAAAATTTGAGACTAAAAAAATTTGTAAGGGTACGTTTGGTATGCTGTAATAGCTCCTGTAATGGAATAGTTATTCATGTGTAATAGCAATTCGGTAATTTGGTTGCATCTTTATTACATGGATTAGTTATTACATTGGAATGACTATTCTTTAAATTGAAGAATAGCTATTCCTCTTTAAAATGGATGTAATAACTATTCCTTAGTATATATAATAGGTTTTAAAATTAATAGATTTCCAAAAATATAAAGTTTCCTTATACATCATCTTTTACAAGCTTTTCATATATAACAACTAAACTTATGAATAGTAATAGTTATTCCATTACAATGTCTTCTATTCCCAGTAATAAAGATTACTATTCCTAATGTAATCTACATTCAGTGTACCAAACGTACCCTAAGTAAATAAAAATTGAAGCAAATAAACATAGACTCAAACAATAAAAATTGACTAATGAACTTGTTTTTCACGGGAATCTCCTCCTATTTGACTCTCTTATTTCCATGTCTTTCATGGACAAACCAATTCCTATAAGATAAAGTAAATAATTGCATTATTTTAGTTGAAATTCTATAGTTCACAGTTATAAAATTACAAAATGAATGCAAAAGAAAATGAAAAAAAAAAAAAAAAACACTATTTGACACATGTGCCTTTACTACTAAAATGGATAAATTCAACAAATAATAACTTCTAATGAGAATTAAAAGGATTAAAAAAAATGGTGTTATCCCTTGATCATTTTTCATCTTCTGACTTTGATCCAATTTGATACTTAGTTCCTTAGTTTTGCCCCCCATAAAAGCAAATGTACAATGGTAATTGCTCCAACAACCTTGAAAATAGTTATATACAATTTGTATTATTCCAAATATTTTTCCTACAATTTTCTTAACAAATAAATCAAAATCTCATACAACAATCAAAATAATATAAGCAATAAATGATAAAAAAAAAAAAAAAGAAAAAAAAAAGAAAGAAAGATAAAAATGAAAAGAAAGAAAGAAAGAAAATTAAGATTACCTAGAAGGGAAGGACTACTCCTTCTTAGAGAGAGAGAGAAAAAGTTTTTTTTTTGGGGAAAATGGTATGAAGAGAGATAATTATTTATGTTTGATTTTGGCAACTGACTTGCGCTACAAAAGGATTAGGGAAATGTGAAAGTGCCTAATTTTAAGAGATATGGATAAGGCGTTATAGTTTCAAATTGTAAATATTCCATTAAAGAAAAATTATAACTACCCTATCTTTTAATAAAATTTTAAAAAATTGTATCTATTACTTGTTTTTCTAGATAGAAACCTTTTTTTCCCTTGTATTCAAAATGATAACTTTTCATTTTTTTTATTATTAAATCTATCTAATTGATGTGATCATTGTATGGAGTAGGATAAGAATGAATAGTTTTTTTTTTTTTTTTTTGAAGAAGTAATCGTGTATGTGATTAAATTTTTTTTAATAGATGTAATTGAAGTATTTGAATTCAGATAGATAACAAATACAAATAGAAATCAGACATTTTAATACAAATGGGTCATGGGTGGTTGGAATAATAGTGTTTTTTTTTTTCCTTTGTACATGAGGTAGTGGGTTTTTTGTGGAATGTTTGTTATTGTTAGCAAAATTTTGGGTAAGTTAAAGAATGCTAAATTACCCTTTTAACCTTTTTTTTGCTTTTTTGTAGGGGAAAAAAAATTAAACTAAAGGGTACGTTATTTTAGAATTTGTGTGTGAATATTTTAGTATGCAAAAGTATGCAAAATGATGAAATCCAAATAGGAAATCCTGTTATTAGTAGTAGTATAGAAGTATAGATAGATAGATTGATTGATAGATATATAAAAGGCTAAATTGCAAACTGCACTACTAAAATTTGAATGTTTGGATTTTACACCCTGAAATTTTAAAATTTGAATTTTACCCCTCAAGGTTTATTCTATTTGCATCAACAATCCCTCCTCCATATTTTCCGTTAACTGCCACGTAAGCTTGCCACAATATTTTATTCATCAAATAAAATGATTCCACATATTTTTTTTACATCATGTTACTTTTAATTATTTAATTATTAAAAAAAATTAGGCTACAAACAAAAAAAATCTTAGATTTCATTTTCAGTAATTAAGGCCATATTTGGTAAAGTAGTTAAAGAACACATTTTCAGTTTTTAAACAATATTACATATATTTTCATACATTTTTTTCACATACTTTTTAACTCACACGTACCTTTTTTTTTTTTTTTTTTTCAATACAAGATAGAAATTCTACTCTAACCTAATCTATGTGTATATGTGTATGAAACTCTCTCTTGGAGACTTAAACCCTAGCCCTTGCTCCCACATCCCACAAGCACTTATACTTGTGGAGTGACCACTGCACCAAGGGTATGCGGTGATACTCACACATATTTCAAAAAACTATAAACAACATTACTCAAACTTTTCTACCAAACGAGCCCTAATTTTCCCGTGTATGACATGGTTTCCAAACTAACGTCGTATTTATAAGGAAAATAACTACTTAAATTGCACGATTAAAGTCTAAGTCTTGTACCAATTAAATTAGACTTATTGTTCACTCTGATTGAAGGAAAGTTTCTTCACAATGTTGTACTTGTCGGTTCCTAGCCACAATGATTAATATATTAAAATTTTGAAGTTGCTAGTACTTGTATATGTGAAAATTCTGAAGTTTGACGTGACAGGTAAATATTTGTGATAATTTGATGCGTTTGAATGTCCATTCAGTGCAATTTTGTGTTACTGCAATTTAATCAACAAATTATGCTTGTACCATATAAAATGGCACAATTTATGCAATAACTCACCCACGTGATGTGTTGTGAGTGGTAGAGATTATGCTTGTGTCACTTTATTTGACACTAATATAACTCTTTAATCAACTGAACTTCTATGATATGACTTTAATTGAGATGATTTACTCTATGTTAAATTCAATCGAAATAATTTACCTTGACCTATTCAATATTGTGATGATGCAATCTGACTTAATCAGGCAAACATTTAGCTTAACTTAGTTACTTTAGAAACTTAGTCTTTTAGAATTTCTCACTCTCTAGTCGTTAACTTATGCGTATTTCAAAAGTATTATTAAGTTAGTCGTTTCCAGACCCCATATCCATATCATAGTCTATGAGGTCAAATAGCACTTCGAGCAAATGCAACTATCTTGAGAACAATCTCAAGGTAATATCAACGTATACATAACCATCTCATCTATATATTATTAAAAGCTGAAGCGTAGCATTTATTGCTGTTGAGCTCTTGTTGTGCCACCTCATTGCCACATCATTTGCCATATAATTATTATTCTTTTTTTAACAAAAAAAAATATATAAATAAATTATTAACTTTACATATTTATCTTTGTTGGTTTTAACATATATATATATATATATATATCTATATCTATATATATATATATATATATATTTCCTTTTTATTTCTAATTTTCCTATAATTTTTTTTTGACATTCACTTTTTTTTTTCATAAATATTTACACTTTTTTCAATCTTTCTTATTCCCTTACCTTTTCATCTTCCCACTACTCTCTACTTTAATATCACTATTCACCTTTCCCTTCATCTTTCTTTATTTGTCTCTTCTTATTCACTTCCTCTTCACTTCCTCTTACTATAAATTTGTCATTCTCTCTTCCATTCTTTGCATAGTTATCTCTCACAAAAAAGGTTCTCTCTCTCTCTCTCAATGTTTTGGTGGACTTTTATTTTTATCGCATCTCCGCTTTAGGTTGACAAATTTTTGTGTTTTTTAGAACTCTAATTTAGGTTGATATGATTTAGTTTTGTATTTTAAGTTATTATTATTATTATTTCTCTTTAATCGTTAAATTTTATCCAATTACGTTATAAAAAATTAAAGATAGTAGATAAAAATATAATTGTGGGGTCAGAGAATTTGTGACCCTGGCCTACTTTATATTAAGGCCTAGGGCCCAAGCCAAGGAGAACAATTACAGAGGAGAACAATTACCGAGGACGCACAGTAAAAGTCCAAAAAATGCCTAAGGATATGGTTGAGGACAATCTTATGCTCGACACCTTACAGAACGCCTAAAGGAAAGGACGAACTCAGTACAGGGGCAGGACAAGTGAGAAAGCTGTCAATACTGTAGTAAAGAACTCTGCATCTAACGGGTCTATACTCTTCACCATGCCATTCAGCTTTTACAACCACTCCCAACCACTCTAGGTATGGACTGATAGGATAAGTCTCCACCCTCGAAAGTGGAATTGACATGTGGACATTGGAAGGAGAGTGAATGCTAATATAAAAGGGAAAGAGAACAAAAAGAAGAGGGGAGGCCGGCTGAAAAAGGGGTCTTAAAGAAAGAGAAAGAACGGAGCATGAATCTCCTCGGACGAGGTCTGAAGACCGAAACTACTCAAGTCAAACCAGAAGAAGGTTTTGCTAGACACGCTGGGTTCACCCCTTACAAAATTCATAGAAACCATGGCTAATCGCTGTCCGGTGATCGAAGCCTAACCTTACAAGCCCACGCTCTACAAATTGTATTGTTAGGGCCCTTAATGTGCGAACCCAACACTATTTCGTGGGTCGTTGCAAATTGTGTCCTTACAATTGTCGCCATCTATAGGAAAGCTTGTGCATTGGCGTAGACAGTGGGTCGAGCTCCTATCAACCCAGGGCTTGCGAGGGCCCCTACGTTACTTCCAGCGACCTGATATTGTTGCCCTAGTATAAAGTTCTACTATGGACTATGCTTCAAAGCACTAGCGACAAGGACAGTTCTAGGGGCTTTCACCATCAGTTCGATGCCCCACGCTTTGGCCGGGGGACTAATCCTCGATACTTAAAGGAAAAACTACAAGTTTTGGATAGAACCAAGGCCTTGTATAGTCCTCGGACTCAAGCCTATGGGGAAACCAACTACTTAAAAGAAAAACTACAAGTTTTAGACAGAACCAATGCCTTGTATGGTCCTCGGACTCAAGCCTATGGGGAAACCAACTACATAAAAGGAAAAACTACAAGTTTTGGATAGAACCAAGGCCTTGTATGGTCCTCAGACTCAAGCCTATGGGGAAACCAACTACTTAAAAGAAAAACTACAAGTTTTGGACAGAACTAAGGTCTTGTATGGTCCTCGGACTCAAGCCTATAGGGAAACTAACTACTTAAAAGAAAAACTACAAGTTTTGGACAAAACCAAAGCCTTGTATGGTCCTCGGACTCAAGTTTATGGGGAAACCAATTACTTAAAAGAAAACTACAAGTTTTGGACAGAACCAAGGCCTTGTATGGTCCTCGGACTCAAGCCTATGGGGAAACCAACTGCTATTATTATTAATTAATTATTATTATAACCACTGGACACAACCCGAGCATTGTATGGTCGCCGGACTCTGTCCCATGGAGAGGTTACCAATTAAAAATTAGGTTAATTTCCAAACCGAATGAAAGTCCTAGTCTATCCTCGGATCTTCAATTCTAAGAGAACTAATGCGAATGTGTTTGGGCCCGGTAAACCATACCTCAGTCCTCGGATCAGAGGCCATAAAGCGATTAAAGCTAGGTATTATCAAGAACACGGCCAAAGTCCCTCACTACTCGACAACCCTCTCGGATGGTTTATTCTAGGTTACTCATTCTCGGATGACTGCCTCATGCGCATTACAGAGCACTTGGGCTGTTATCTTGGTTAGTCTCGTATGTTTAAACTACTGTGGGTTAGTATTATTATGATTGATAGTCTTAATAAGTTTAAAATAATAGCTTTTTGTTACAAGTTTTTCTGCCCTAAGTATCGTTAAAGCAAAAATACACATGAAACACATCCATTCACAAAGTAATTACTGCAGAAAAGAAAAAATATTTAGAATGGAACAAAATCATCTTTTATTAAGACAAAAAAATAGTACAACGTACAACATACAATGAAGGGGTTTAAGTAAGCCTATACTAAAAGTTAACTACATAAGCAAAAAGAAAAGATCCAAGGGAGAGAAAAATCCTTCAAAACTCTGCTCTGGTAGAGATTATGTATGACAGGATGGCCCTGCTGATGGAAGAGAAGAAAAAGCAGCAGACAAAATAAAAACACCAGGGTGGCCCCGATGATAGGAAAGAAGAAGAAGGGGAGGCAGAAAGAAGCACCAGTGAAGGAAGAGAGGAGGAAGCAAGGATACTTAATCCCCGCATCAACCTTGACTCCTAACACGAAGGTGACATATTAGCAACACTCGCGATAGAGCGGATGGTACTGACGATGAGAAACCCCACTGCTATCGCACCAAAAATCTGACGCGACCAGCACCTGCTTCGGATTTTGACTGAAAGAGATGGAGACATCGCTCCCACCTTGTGAAAGTAGAGGATTGTCTTGAGTCTGTGTCTTCCCTGTCCAGACCGCGCCACCTTGAGTCTCGGAAGGACCCAGTGCCTCTGGAGCGGGTGTGGTTCCTTCACCCCCACTCGTGCCTCAAACATATTACTCTAAAGTTTGATTGCACTGGAGATGAAGACTGGGAGCACAGCTGAAGGATTAGGAATTTGAAGGGGCAGAAGGATTTATACGTAAAGGGAGTAACCTCCTATCCTACTTCTTATATAGAGGGCAAGTTGGTGGCATTTAATCTACGTAGGTTCCCAAGAAATTCTATAGACGAGACGGTTTTTGCTCAACTCCCAACACCGTCTGCAACCATAAGATTTGGATAGCCGTGTAAAGGGTACATATTCAAGTCGTACCTCGAGCAATGAAACAGCAAAGACGGAGTGTGAGCAAACCTAAGAGGGGTGTCCCATAATCTGGCGCAGCTCCCAGACAAATGAAAAGACACCGATACTAATAAAGGGTAAAGCTGGACAAGCCATAATGTAGGCCTGACATTACCAAAACCTTCCTCCCCAACCAAGAGGTCGGGCAACAGGATTTTGAGGGGCTATTATGGGGCCAGAGAATTTGCGATCTTGGCCCACTTTACATTAAGGCCCAAGGCCTAAGCCGAGGAGAACAATTGCCGAGGATGCACAGTGAAAGTCCAAAAAAGGCCTAAGGATATGACTGAGGACAATCTTATGCTCGGCACCTCACAGAACGCCTAAAGGAAAGGACGAACTCAGTGCAGGGGCAGGACAAGTGAGAAAGCTGCCAATATTGTAGTAAAGAACTCTGCATCTGATAGGTTCATACTCTTCACCATGCCATTCAGCTTTTACAACCACCCCCAGCCATTCTAGGTATGGATTGATAGGACAAGTCTCCACCTCCGAAAGTGGAATTGACACGTGGACATTGGAATGAGAGTGAATGCTAATATAAAAGGGAAAGAGAACAAAAAGAAGAGGGGGGGGGGGGGCTTGTAGAAAAAGGGGTCTTAAAGAAAGAGAATGAATGGAGCAGGAATCTCCTCGGACGAGGTCTAAAGACCAAAACTACTCAAGTCGAACCAGAAGAAGCTTTTGCTAGACACGCTGGGTTCACCCTTGTACAAAATTCATAGAAACCATGGCTAATCGCTATCCGGTGACTGAGCCCTAGCCTTACAAGCCCACGCTCTACAAATTGTATTGTTAGGGCCCTTAACATGCGAACCCAACACTATTTCATGGGTCATTGCAAATTTGTCCTTACAATAATAGTATTCCATTACATAGGTTAATTTGGATAATTTAGTGTTTATTGTTATATCTTTTAATTTTTCTTATTTTTTCTCTTCCCATCTTATTTTATTCAATATTCAAATTCAACCACATCCTCCTTATCATTAAATTATTGATATTTTCTCTCTCTTTTTGTTTTAAAAAATAAATATATAATATTTTACTTAAATTTAAATAAAAGAAAATTGTGCTCATCAAATTGTACTCATTTTTTTTAACATTTACACTTTTTCCAACCTTTCTCATTCCCTTTACCTTTTCATCTCCCTAAACATTCTACCTTGATATCACTCTTCCTTTTTCCTTTTATCTTTCTTTATTTTGTTTCTTTTTATTATCATTCTCTTAGTATAAATTTTTCATTCACTTCTATTCTTTACATAATTTTTTTCTCACAAAAAATGGGTTATTTCCCACTCTTTCTCCCTCAATTTTTTGGTGGATTTTATTTTTATTTTCCTTGCATCTCTATTTTAGCTTGATAAAGTGTTGTGTTCTTTAGAATTCTATTTTGGTTGATGAAATTTAGTTTTGTGTTTTAAGTTTTTATTTTTTTTTATTTTTTTATCACTTTGATTGTTAAATGTTATCATATTGCATTATAAAGAATTAAAGATAGTATATAAGAATATACTATTATTATATTTCATAGAATGATTTGGATAAGTTAATGTTTACTATTATATATTTTATTTTTACTTTTTTTTCTCATATAATTTTAGCCAAAATTTAAATTCAACCACATCCCCCCATATATATCATTAAATTATTTATATTTCCTCTCCTTTTTAATTTAAAAAATTTAAAATATAATATTTTGCCTAAATTAAATAAATAAAATTGTCCTTATTAAGTGAAGTAATGCCAGGGAAACACTCATTCTCACACCCAATGCATCAAATTAAGGAAAAATGAAATACAAAACTAATTAAGTTAGAAAGACTAAATTAAAAAATAAAAATAAAAAACTAATAATGCATATTTAATGTCATGGAATCATCATCAAATTTTGGATAACGATAGGTTGCCAATGGAGAGAGAGAGAGAGAGAGAGAGAGAGAAATACAAAATAATAAAGAGTAGATAAAGAAAAAAAAATCAAACGTCAATTAGCAACCATTGATTGGAAAACAAAGAGGTTGTAAGGATAAGTAAAAAATAAAATAGAGATTATCGCGTGGAGAACATAAAAAACTTTACAGTATAGTAAAACAAACCGTTAAATTCACTTAAAAAATTAAATCAATAATTAAATACAATCATAGTAATAAATTTAAATTTAAAACTAATCAAACTCTAACTATGGAAACTATATTAATCATAACCAAAAAAAGAAAAAGAAAAAAAGATGTTCTCTGGTAGTAGTAGAAATTACATAAGAAATAAAGTTAGAAAATTTTAAAATTTCTTTTTTGACCTTTCATTTAACCTTATTTATAATATAAAAAAAAATTAATATATATATATATATATATATAATTTTCATACACTATTACTTTTGAAAATCTAATGAATAATGCTACCTCTCATTTAATGTCTTTGTTATGTAAATCATCAGTTAGTAAATATATGATAATGGTAAAAAGTGTTGCAAATGAGATTGCTAAAAAATATATATAAAATTAATTAGCCACTATCATTATGGAGTAGTGGTCTATAATTTTACACATCCAAAGAAATAGAATATATAGAGTTTTCTTAAAAGTATGTGTAAAGATTCACATTATATATATGTGCGTGTGTGTGCACGCGCGCGTGTGTAAAGGGAAAAAAAAGAATATTTAAGGTTTATAATAACTTAAAAACTAATAAAAACCAATGGTTAATAACCAAAATTATAGTATTAATAAAATATTTAATGAGATCATCCTAAAAAAATTATCACGCACAGCGGGCGGGTATACGACTAGTATAACCTAAAAAGGTAATTAAGAAGTTAGAATTAACTTTTTGATCAAACATATTGTATAGAATACCAATGCGTTTCATTCATTCAATCTATAGTTACATTGCAACCTTCTTAAAATTAATTAATTAATTAAAAGATGTGGGATAATCATGATTGATAAGTGGGCTAAATCAGTAAGTATAGAGAGTAAAATTTTTAATATTTTTTACAACTATTGAAGTGACATAGTTTGATGGGTACTGATAAAGGTGAAGTATAATGGGCCATTATGAAAATATTGGTGGTCTAATAGTAATATAACTTATCATGTCAAATTTTGTGATAAAGATTATAAAAATTATTGTGTATCTAAGTATCATTGTGAAAATGAGTAATTGTACTCTAAGCATGCCCAATGACCAATGAGATTTATTTCTCATATTCTTCTAAAAAAATTATTTATTTCTCACATCTTTTTATCAATAATCTATAATTAATTAATCTATATATTTATACATATCTAAAAGTTAAAGCGTAATATTTATTGTTATTAGACTTTTATTGAGCCAGATCATCCACTTATTTTCTGCCTTTTTTTTCCCCTCTTTTTAAACTTTTATAAGCTGAAGCATAGCATTTATTGTTGTTAAGTTTTTATTAAGCCTTATCATCCACTTCTTTTCTACCTCTCTTTTTTTTTTTTTCCTCTCTTTTTAAACTTTTATTCTCCCTATTCTAAAAAAATAAAAATAAAAACTCTTATCCTCCCAATTAGTCCATATTTACTGTTATACTTCTTCCAACCTTTCCCCTCCCTCTTTATCTCTTTATCTTCTCACTACTCTTTACTTTACTGTTACACTTCTTTTATCCTTTTCTCTTTCTTATATTTTGACTTTTCTTCTCCCTATTTTATTTTGTATACATTCAATATCATTTCACTCATTCAATTCATATTTTTCCCACAAAAAAATTGTGAGTACTCTCTCTCTTTCGGTAGTTTTTTGTTCTTTCTTATAACTCTGATTAAGGTTGATGGTTTCTTTAATGTGTTTTGGTATTGGTTTTCTTAATTTCCCATCACAAAGTCTTCTCTCTTCCTTTTATAGCGTTGATTGAATTTTGGTTTTGGTTAATACTTAGTTTTTTTTGGATATAGGAATTTCAATTTATATCAAAACACAGTCTACATGGCTATGGATTTGAATATGTCTACCAATTGCTTATGTAATAAATTATTATAAAGTCTATCTTTTATTCATTTGGTTTCATTTTAATTTTGGTTAAGATAACATTGTAATTTTGTGATAATTTTTTTATTATAATAATAAACTCCTTATTTCTTAAGAGATGAGAAATTTGAAACTTATAAAGTTTAGTTGTATGTTAGGCAAATATAATACACTACAACAGAAGTTAGAAGAATATGGTTCACCTTAAAAAAAATATTAATCAAACATACAAAAAATAATAGTATGATATATTTGTAGAGATAAAAAGATAAAAAAAAATACTTGTAGAAATCTTTTATTAAAAAAAAATTCTTGAAGTAATTGTTAATTTTTATATATTACATCTCATTATATAATATTTATATATATCTCACACATTGCATGAGTCTGTAGCTAGTATATATAAAACCAAAGATATTTGATTTTTAATTAACCTCATAATATTATGCCACATAAATTTTTGAGATGCCACAAATTTAAACATTATTTTAATAAATGTTTTCAATTGAATTAAAATTTTATTTTATATTTAAACTCTCATTTAAAATCTTAGTAAATCATTGTTTTTAGAATTAATCATATTTTCTTGAAATAGTACTATATATAATTTCATATACAAATTGCATAATAGATTTTAATGCTAATATATATAAATCCATATACCATCACAATTATAATAAATAAATATCTATTCATAATTATTATAATTATTAAATTTCATATTTAAATAAAAAAATTCAAAATTCATCAATAATAGGCAATTGGATAGCGCCGTGCTCCATTGTACACAAGAAAGTCAAGAATTGATCTCCTATGACTGGAAATTCAAGTTGAAATTATTGTGGTTGTAAGTTTTTCCTCGTTAAAGCTATAATAAGAGTTGCGTATGTCCCAAGATTCCATTCTTGTCAACGAAAGCAAAGTAAAAATAAAGTGGCTATCAGTATCACACCAGACTTTCATGCAACGTGACAAGGAACAAATGGCGCAAGTAATTGTGGAAGGGACATCATGACAGGGACTTCAATGCTGTTTTTTCAACTTTGAAAGTTGAAAAAACACCTGATGCAATACCTTTAGCTATTACACGTTATCTCAATTCTCACGACAGAGAACAACTTCAAAGGTAGCAGACACATGGAATCTGAGAGTGGACTGTAAAATTGACAGAAATTTCTGTTACCTGTTTCCAGGGGAAGAGAGATGCGCGGGCATGGAAAATATGGAATTGACTACAATAGATAAGATTAAGATGGCCAATTTTTGTTTTTTTTAATCGATAAAATTGTTGGTAAATTCAATTTTGTGATTGAATTCAATTGAGAAAACTCTTAACATACCAAGATACAATGCTCAAGAAACCGTGGGAGTTGTGGGACTCGTGGGAGTCATGCTTTACCTATTGATATATCAAAAGAAACCTTAGTAGCTTTTTCTTAATCGCAAGATCCTAGATGCATTTGTTCATTAGAGATTTTAGAATTCTAACACTTAATCTTCTTTATATCAAAAATTAAAAGCTTGATATAAAAAGAAAAGCTTTTGCAATTAATTTAGTCTTCCTCTTGTAAGTTCCAGTTAATTCAACGAGTAAAGTTTCTTATTTTGGTCTGATGATGAAAAAAAAAATTATCAAGAACACACAATATAGGTAGAAACTATATATTTCTTTATAAATAAAAAATAAAAATAAAGATCCTCCTCGTATGATGCCATGGAAGACACAACACTTTTTTTTTCCCTTTCTTTTCTTCCCCTTCCTTTTGCAATTAATGTTTGTTTTTTCATTTTATTTTATTTCTCAGCTTCCCATTTACTCAATCAAAACCATCTACCAAGAGTACTAGTATCAAGTGTGCCAAATGCCAAACATTTGACATTTGGCACACTAAGACCAAAAAACCTTTTATAACAGATGTTCTAAATGCTAAAAAATTTAGTATGGATGAACAGTACCATTCCAAATTTAAAATGGTACAAACGCAAATGCTAAATCAAGAAAATAATTTTTTTTTCTCTCTCCTCTCAATTATTTATTTGACTTTTTCTCTCTCCTTATCTCAGCCTCTCTCTCTCTCACTCTCTTCCTCTCTCATAAGCCGCCAATCTTCACACATAGCCAATCTCACCATGGTTTCTGCTTTGCTTAAAGCCACTCATCTTGCCATGGTTTCTCTTGCTTTCTATATGTTTCTTGACTTTAATTAGTCTTCCATTGAAATTTGGCCATAGAAAGAGAAAAGCCACAAAGTATAATGTTATCATCCTCACCCTCTATGGCTTGATCTTTTTCAAAATAGTTGAGATGACATGTAATCGGTGTTAATATATAGTGGATCTATGTAAAAGTGATGTTAATCCAATCACAACTTTTCACATCATCCGTTGCAAAAAACTTGTGAAATTTGTTTACTACTTGACATTACTTATTACAAAGGATTAATTTTCAATGTGTGCCATTGCATCCTAACTCCTAAGCTTGCATAGAGGCCAATGAGATTTATTTCCCATATTCTCTTAATTGGAAAATGTTAAAACTTAAAACTACTACTATTTTACTACAAACTAATATGACAATACATGTGATTGGTGAACTAAATAACAAAATGAATGAATATTTGAATTATTTTTTTGATTAGTAACAATCTGTATATAAGTCTTAATTATTTATTTACTTATTTTTGATAATTTGTTAGTTATAACAATGGGGAGGGGAGTTTTGCATCTTGAACATCTTCATTTGAAACACCAAAATGTATTAGTTGAGACACAAGTTTCTTAGCATCAGTTTTACCTTATATAATAAAATTAATTGTATTCATAACTCCTCTTATGTTCTATACCTTGGTGCTTGGTGGCAAGAGTGGTGTACAACAAAACAAATTCATCAATAGGGTATTGGTTTGGGCCGTGTATGCACAAGAATTGATTATTATTATTATATTTTGCTATGGACACAACTTACTGAGACGATAAGTTGCAAGCGGTAGTTAATCGATTTCATATGAAACCACCGCAAACATCATTTTTATTTTCCATCAATTACAACTTGCTACCTTAATATCTCGTGACGCATACTAGGCTGGCTGTCTAGACACCAGGAAATCTTTGACAAGTTATTGTGTATTTTTTGGGAAACTCTCTTATTTCATGGAGAACCAAGAAGCAAAGTACTGTTTCTCACTCTTCTGCTTAGGCAGAATATAGAGTAATGGCAACCACCACATGTGAGATCACTTGGTTATTTGTATTTGCTACAAGATTTACGTGTTTCTCATCCTAAGTCTGCAATGTTATATATTTTATGACAACCAAGCAGCTTTGCACATAGCACCTAACCTAGTGTTTCATGAACGAACGAAACATATAGAACTTGACTGTCATTTGATAAGAGAAAAAATTGAACAGGTATGAAGTATGATCAAAGCTTTTCACTCCTTAACTAAAGCAAACATCAATCGGCAGACATCTTAACTAAAGCACTTGGGGTGGCTGGATTCTACAATTTGGTGAACAGATAGAAGCTCATTAATATTTTCACTCCTTCAGTTTCTACAGTTCAGTGTTATATGTCAAAGCAAAACTTGAAGCATGGAGATCAAGTCTTGAGGGGAGTGTTAAAACTGAAGAAGATAAAGAGGAGCAAAGGCTTGAAAAGATGTCGTTTAAGCAAAGAAGAAAACAGCTTCAGAAGTACGACTGCGTTTTACATATAACAAGAGGCAATCAGGAGGTTGAAACGATGCCGTTCTACTTAAGAAAGAATTACTACAGTGCTATGAAGAACGATGCTGTTTTCTGTTAGAGAACTTAATTTCTCACACGATCCACACGTGAGACAAAGACTTAAAGTGGAACTCCAAAAATTGGATTCCTAGAAAGTGTTTCATAATCTAAAAATGATTTAGCCGTGAAGTTGGCAAAAGGGCCACCAGATGGAATCTCACTTGATAGCTTTATTGAAGGGCAAATTCAAATACTTGAGATATGGAAGTGTCTCAAGAAACTTAGGAATAACATCAAATAAATTATTGTTTGAGAGGTCCCATTGATCCAATCATTTTAATTGTTCGAAAGATTGTAGAATGTCTCCTTGAAATAAGTTCTTTGACAAATCAAGATCACCTAGGCTTTCAAATGCGCCAATGATACTTGGAACATTAATTTGGTTACAATCTAAATTCACGTGTTTAATAGCATCAAATATTTTCATGTTTTGAGACAAAGATCCACAAAGGGAATTAGATAATAAATAAATAAAAAATAGCAGATTTTCAAGACTCCACACATTCAATGGGATTGATAATGTCAGTTAGTTATAACTCAAGAATGCATAAATAGAAGTGCTACTACACAGGTTCTCGATTGCAACTCAACAGGTCGAGAGTCACCTATCTCAACCGATCAAAAGACACATCTCGACGAATTGAGATTCATGCAAATTGGTTTTTCAGCTTTTCATCTCAGCCGTTGGATCTAGGATTTTGTGGATCTCAAGTAGAGTATATAAGCAAGCCCTAAAGCACATTTTTACATATACAAGATAGCAGTGTATTTGTGTGTGTGTGTGTGTATATATCTAGAATTTTTCAAGGTCTCTTAAAGCCTCAACTGGAGACCTATATGCATACTTAAGATTTGATGATTAAGTGAAGTTGTTGCATCTAGTTTACAATCATGTTACTAAGAGAAACCTTTGAGAGTAAATTTATACATACTCTATTTTTTCAACCCCTTCCCATTTTCTATCCTTCCATTTTTTTCATCCCCTAACCAAACAAACCCTAGAGCTACCATTAATATCATTTTTATTTTCCATCGCTTTCAAACCTTCCACTTAAACAAATTGTAGAACAAGTTGTGTCCTTAAACTTATTCTATTTTTATTTTTTTTATTCTGGTGGAATAAACAGTAATCTCACTTTGAAGATTTTCTATTTTTCTAATTTTAGTACGTAATTTTACTCACGCAACCAGGAGATATTAATCCTATGAAAAAGAAGGCGCGATTTTTTTTTCCTTGAGATAAAAGGGAATGCCCTTTGATTATGGACTCATGGAGGTCATTGCCTGATTGGCAATCTCACTTGGCTAATCTATAGAGTATAGATGCACTCGTCCCAAAATTTCCACTCCCGTGAACGTAACGAAAAAAGAAAAACACATACGCAGAGGTCAATCACACAAGACTTCCACACAACATGATTAGGAATAAATGGTGCCAAGTAAACGGAGAAAACAGAACAGAGGAGCTATCACACGAGATTTCTAATTTTCTACAGTACATGACAAAGAAAAACGACCTAGTAATGACGGAGAAGAATCAAACGCAGCAGATATATGGAATCTCAGAGCTTGACTAATTAAAGTAGCACGACTTATTAGAGTCCATACAACATAGACTTGGAGGACAGTTTTTCTATCTGGGTAGTCCTACTTGAGCATGTAGTCAAGCCCATGTGCTTCACGGGGTTTCCTCATAAACCCCTTTTTCGGTTTTAGACGGATTTGGAGAAGGTGCAATAACCTTGCAATTGTGAGAGAAAAAAAGTTAAGAAGACAAAGAGGTGAAAATATTAGAAGTTAAAAATTTTGATTCAAGAAGATTGAGAAGTATTATATCTATAATATTTTTACAGTATTTTCACAACAACACTTTGTTTGGTTCAGCATTAACGTTTTTTGGAAAACTTGTCATTTTTTTAAAAACATTTTTTGGAAAACTATCTTATTTTCTGGTGTTTGGTAATTTCCTTGAAAATGAACTTGAGAACATTTTCTAATGTTTGGTATGCACAAATATTTTTATAACATTTCTTATATAATATGAAATTTATGTAAACCCAACTAATGTAAACAATATAAATAAATATAATAAATAACCAAGCATGAATTTGGTTATCAAACTAAAATTTTAATTCAAAATAGACATACTCCTCATAATTCAAAATAATCATAAACCCCATTTCAAATAGTTCAAAATGCCATATAAGCTAAATAGTTGAACCTGCAAGATAATCTAGTACAAATAGTTTGATAAATACCAAAATGCCAAATTGTCCAAATAGACACCTCCAAATTCTAACGAAATGCACCCACATAATCAAAATTGGCTTAAATAGTTGTCAAAGAAGTTTTGTAGCCATTGTCTACGGAGCTTGTCATTTTTCAACATGAATGACCAAGCTTGTTTTTCATCCTTATTCAAATTGTTAAATGCAAACACAAGCATAGTTTCCTCAAACTTGTCCATCTTCATACCTTCTTCATAAATATTTTGGAAGAGAGGAATGAACATGTATATAATAACACCGATTATCTAATATACAAGAACATCAATTACTCATAAGACTTGAGTAAGTATGGGTAATCATACTAAAAAGAACTTGAAGTTTGAAGTGATCAGTTTTAGTTCTTTAAATTATATGATGAAACTAAAAACTAACAATATAGATCTTTGATAATGATAATTCTTTGAAGGTGCTCATTGTTGAACCATACATGAGAAATTATTGGCAGAGCCCTAGTGTAGATTTTTTGGTCAAATATGATATTTTACAACTAAATGTAACGAGGGTTAATGTATAAGTATAACTTACACTTATTAAATATTGGACTAATGGGCAATTTAGTAATTTGCAATTATAAAGTGAATAGAGGTTAAATGTCAGACACATGGGAAACTGGCATGGAGATGCATATATATTTTTAACATGTATTTATGGTTGATCGAATCAACATTTTTGGAGGCCAGCCTATCCTCAGTCTTGTGGACAGAAGCATTTGAAATAGTATATATTTAGTGTAAGAAATAGGAGTACCCATAATATACTTCTTCTCACTATGTATACCAGACGAAGATTGGAAATGGAGTTGTTGCCATTGATTTGGTTTTTACATAGGTATACATATCACTTCATTACACATACTTCAGACAGAAGGAAATTTATAGGAGATGGGAAGCCGAAAGCATGACAGAGAGATTGTTTTCCATTTTTTTTTTTTTTTTTGGCAAACAAGTTATAGAAAATAAGTCTTATTTTTATTAGAGTTTTTCATTGATTAAAGATAGTTTTCCATTAATCAATTTTTTATGTGCTACCAAATACTGAAAAATGTGAAAAACTATTTTTACAGAAGGTCTTCCAATAAAACAAACAGAGCACAAATCATAAGTGGAAAGTTGTTATTGATTTTAATTTGAATACCTGACTTAAATTACATTTTTGCTCATCCATAACAACCAATAACAACCTACCACATAAGATTTGTTATGAAAGTATTGTGAAACTGTTGTAGACATAGCATTTTTTTTAAAGTTCAGAGTCATGGAGCACAATTTTTTAGACCTACGTGAGCATGAAGTCCATGGTCTTGTAGCAAATTTTTTCTATCGGTTTTTTCACATTAATGAAAATTAATTTGACAAGAAGGAACAATAAGTCCAAGGACACACAAATTTCACACCAAATTCAACCGTCCAACTATTGTGTTAAGTTATGATTGGTACATAATAAGTTGAGTGCAAGTGGTAGACCATGTGAAAATAACATTACTCAAATTATAAGTTGACAACTCAAAATGATGTGAAATTTGGTGTGAATTGAAAAATGAAAGGTACTCACTACCTGTGAGAGCAAGAGCTCAGCTTGGGAGCAACCTGAATTATGTGCTTATCAAGTGTTTGCTCATAAACCCTTTTTCTGGCTTTATTTTTTCCTATTAAAGGAAGCAACCTTTCTTCTTCTTTTTTTCCTTCCAAAATCTTTGGTTGTAAGTTTTACGGCATTTAAACCTCCTGTGGCAAAAGTTGTTTCTGTAGAAAAACTATAAATGGCATTTTAAAATTAGGATATATTACAATTTTCTGTCTCCCAAATTAATATAAGGTTTATTTCATTTTGGTCTTGCAATTTTAATAAGTTCGAATTTTGTCCCTCACAAATTTAAAGTGTAACAATTTAGCCCCTTATCTATTTTTCCATTTATAAGACTAAATGAATGTTGAGGCTGCCAACTTTACTAGGAAAAAAAAAAAAAAAAAATTGTTGACGTATCCCATATTTAAGGGACTAAAATCAAATTGACCTCTTATTTTAAGGACAAAAAATGCAAGCAAGAAATGTACAGAAAATAGACATACATATAAAATTGATTCTTTCTTGACATTTAAAATACTGACTTAGAATTTTTTTAGATTAAGGAACCAAAATCGAACAGACTCCATATTTAAGGAAAGAAAAAAAAAAACAATTTATCCTTAAAAACAAAATCTAATATAGGTTTACTTTCCCTCATATTCCCTTTAGTAGCAAAAGTAAACTTCTCAAGTCTTACAGTGAAGTCCGACAAGGAAAAAAAATTACACCAACCTCCCTTTAAGATTTTACAAAATGACACTCTCCCTGAAAATATGTACAATATGATAATTTTACCCTTGAAGTTTGTATAAATGCAACAGTCATACCCTCTCACATCATGTTTTTCCAAACAAAATATTCCATTTTGAAATTTTTTTTTTTTTTTAAATCTTAATTGTTTATAAGATCTCAAGAGTGTCCTTTTATCCATAGTTTAAATAGCAATCTTTTCTAAATTGAAATATTTTGTTACATAAATTATAGTTTGAAAGTGTATAGAATTATTTATTTAATTACACAAATCTCAAGAGCAAAATGTCATTTCATGAAATGTTTAGGATACCCTATCATTTTGTAAAATCTCAAATAAATTTGGTGCAATTTACCAAAAAAAAAAATCTTTTATTGGAGAGGAGTATGGTTTTGTCCATTACTTTGTTTTGAGCTAAATGGTTTTGTACATTACATTTTAGTGTAATGCTACGTTTACAATATTTTCACAATAAATCTGATGTGGTAAGTTATTATTAGTTCTAATATGGGCACACTACTAAAATTACTTTTTTGCTCACTAATAATAGCTTCCCAGTTAAGATTTGTTGTGAAATTGTTGTTGACATAACATTTCTTTTATATTTTGAAATTAGAAATTAATTTTTCTATGACCACAATAAAATCTCATAATATTTCTACAACAAACTAAGGTGTCAATCCACTATAAGTCAAAATAAAATTAATAAAAAATGATTATTTTGAGACCCACCACAAACTCAAAACAAGCTATTTGCGAAAATGTTGTAACATTTTGTTATAAAATAAGGCATGAATAGGGAATTGGAAACAATGTTTTACCTATATAAAAAAATAATAATAATTAATAATAAGTAATGCTACATCCACAACAATTTCACAATAAACTTTAAGTGACAAATTGTTACTGGTTCTCAACTTGTGCCCACTATTAAATTACTTTTTTGCTTACTAATAACAACTAGCAATAGTCTGTCACTTTGAATTTGTTGTAAAATTATTGTGTCATTTTGGATTTGTTATAAAATTATTGTAAAAATGTTGTTGATATAGTTTTTTTTTTTTAAATAATAATAATAATAATAATAATACAAAGCTAGTAACAAAGCTCTAAGATCACCTATCAGATTAGGCAATGTCATTACCCTAAAATGGTTGTAATATAATATTAGGGCTGGGATTTTATAGTAAATGACTAAACTGACCAGATTAATAAGGAAATATTTCAAATTTGTTCTTGATATGTTTTCTTTGTTTTGATCTATAGATTTTCCAGTTGTCTGGTTTTTTACTAAGGAAAAAAGGGCTCACAAATTACCGGTAAAACCTAATTGAGTGCCCATCTGGACATTGGAAATTGTCATTATAGTTATATTGGGTTGCCAGTTCACTCTCTACCTCCCCATTTCAATAATGCAATTAAAAACTTGAAATGAATTTAGCGTGAGAGAGATGTTGCATATGCACACTACAGTTATACTTAATCGTAATAATGGGTCTTTTCCCACTACAAACTAAAATCGTTATAACAATAGTAATAAATTTGAAGGAAAAAAAAAAAAAAAATCTTAATTCATAGATGAAAAAGACATGATTTTAGCCACATGAGCCACTATAAATGATTTTTTTTTTTTTTTTTTAATGATGAGCCACTATACTTTTTTTTTTAATGATATTTTAATTCACTTATCATTGCTCGACTTTTATCTTCCACTCTCTTCGTGAAATTAATATTATTCTCCAATGTGATGCTGAAAATCAAGGCTTTACACATTGATCCTAATGAATTTCTTCTATTTGAATATGCAAGCTTCACAATCCAACCTTCAAACTGTGCAACCATTTCTTTCCAAAAGAAAAAAACAAAAGCTTTGTGTCACAATGCAATCAGTTAATCAAAGCATCCAGATGTCGTCATGGCCAAGTATCACACTAACTAAGCCAAGGCTTGAGCCATTATAGAGCGATGAGATAGCTGCTGCTCATATGGCTCCCGGAAATGACGGTATTTGGCATCATGGAACTTCCTCACCTTTGGGTCTTTAGATGGATGAATGGCCTGAAATATTCAAATACGTACAGTACAAATGAAAAATCAATAATAGATGCCAAAGTCCTGTAAGTTCAAGAGGATACAATGCTAGCTCAGAATATTTGGGCAGAGGTGGCAATTCACCATTCATATTTTATTATTTCATTCTCATGGAAAACGGTTAGCCTAAGTTGTTGGGCTCTCTTTGCTTACCCTTAGCACTGCTAGTAATCTAACATTGGGTAGTGATAAAGGCAGTCCACATAATGTTTGGAAAATTATTACAAAACCAAGATACAATTGTGCAAACCATGAATTATTAATGGTCTTGATATGATACCAACCACGCAAGAAAACAGAAGAAAATCTATAAAAATTAAAATTAAAAAAAGGGCCAACAATCCTCAATTCATAGATGTGGATCTCAGACCTATGAATAGGGATCCTTGAAACTCACTAAGAAAAAAGGAAGTGAGTTTCATCCAAGTCAATCTCGGACAAAATATCAGCCTCGGCCTCATATGCAGTCTTACTAAACAAATCAATCATTGTATACATAATATCTGAAATTATACCATGCTATTTGTGCAAGTTTGAGATATCAAAACTAATTGAAGTCCTGCTTTTGAATCAAGACCAAAGTACCAAACAACAACAATGCCTGCTATGTGCATACATACCAATTACCATGTGGAAGGTTTTACCCCAGAACTATATTCAAGACCCTCGCTTAGTTCGAACACTTTTTTCACCTCATCTTAAATATAAAGAAATAGGATTGAGTTAAGAAAAAAATATATATGTTCCTGACCTGCTGCATTCATTGCCCTCATGGCCTCATTTAGACTTGAAAACTTCTTTGCAGCAACCGCACCAAGAATGGAAGCACCCAAAAGCACGCAATAGTGACCAATGCAGCAAAGATTATAATTGATGCAATGGCAGGAACAATATATCTAAGCAAAACTTGCTTCACCCTTGATCGTTGAGAAGAAATCGAACTTGTGCAAGGTAGAACTCCAAAAATTGGATTCCCACGAAGTTCTTCATTGCCTAAAAATGATTTTGCCATGAAGTTTATAAAAACTCCACCAGATGGAATCTCTCCTGATAGCTTATTAAATGACAAATTCAAATACTTGAGATATGGAAGTGCCTCAAGAGACTTAGGAATTGCACTGGAGAGATTATTGTTCGAGAGGTCCAACAGATCCAATCCTCTCAAGCAATTGAAGGATTTTGGAATATCTCCTTGAAATGAGTTCTTTGACAAATCAAGACTACGTAGGCTTTCAAAAAAACCAACGATACTTGGAATATTTCCAATAATTTGGTTACAAGATAAGTTCATGAATATAATACCATCCAATTCTCTCATGTTTGGAGACAAAGATCCACCAAAGTAATTCGATGATAAATCCAAGAACAGTAGATTTTCAAGGCTCCATAATTTCAGTGGGATTGATAACGTCAGTTCATTGTAACTTAGGTTTAATCTCTGGAAAAGACTAAGGTTTCCGATGTAAATTGGGATGGATCCAGAGATTTTGTTATGTGAGAGAAATAATTCTCCCAAATTCCTAATTTGACAAAGTTCTTCTGGAATGTTTCCTCCAATATTGTTCTCACTAAGATGCAATCTCAATCTGCAACCCTTGAAATCCTCCTAGTGTTGATGGTATGTTTCTAGTCAAATTGTTAGAGCTCAAATCAAGAAAGATCAAGTTTTTCAAGGAAACAATTCCCATTAGGATTTGACCCTTTATTTGGTTAGAACTAGGGGTGGCAAAATCAACCCAAACCCATTTGTCCATCCAAACTCACTCACTTAAATTAGACCCAAACCCATCCACTTATTAATTGGGTTAAATGGGTATTAACCCAATTAAACCCAATTAACATTAATGTTTATTGGGTTTTAATTGGGTACCCAATTATGATCTAACTATCATTTCTACAAATCACCCAACTCTAAAATGCCCAAAACCACTAATATTACCAAAATATCCCCTCAACCGAAAAAATGACCAAAATAACACCTAAACCTACAAAAAGATCAAAGTACCTCTTAAACTTAGAAAATAACCAAAATACTCACAAAACCTAAAAATTACCATAATAACCCCAAAACCTACAAAATTACCAAAATACCCCAAAAACCTAAAAATTACCAAAATACCCCCCCAAAACCCAAAAAATGACCAAAATACTCTCAAAACCTAAAAATGACCAAAATACCCCCAAAACCATAAAATTGACCAAAATACTCCCCAAACCTAAAAATTACCAAAATACCTCCCAAAACCCAAAAAATGACCAAAATACTTCCGAATCCCAAAAAATGACCAAAATACCCTCGAAACCTAAAAATGACCAAAATACCCCCAAAACCCAAAAAATGACCAAAATACCCCCAAAACCTAAAAATTACCAAAATAACTCCAAAACCTACAAAATGACCAAAATGCCCCCCTTAACCCAAAAAATGACCAAAATACCCCCCAAAACCTAGAAATTACCAAAATAACTCCAAAACCTACAAAATGACCAAAATGCCCCCCTTAACCCAAAAAATGACCAAAATACCCCCAAAACCCAAAAAATGACCAAAATACCCCCGACACCCAAAAAATTACCAAAATACCCCTGATATCTAAAATTTACCAAAGTACTCCTGAAATCCAAAAAATAACCAAAATACCCCTGAAACCCAAAAATGACCAAAATACCCCCAAAACCTAAAAATGACCAAAATACCCCCAAAACTCAAAAAATGTCCAAAATACCTCCGAAACCTAAAAAATTACCAAAATAATCTCGAAGTCTAAAAATTAACCAAAATAACGCCGAAACCTAAAAATGACCAAAATAACCCTGAAACCTTAAAAATGGCCAAAATAACCCCGAAGCCAAAAAATTGACCAAAATAACCTAGAAACCAAAAAATGATCAAAATACCCTCGAAACCTAAAAAATGATCAAAATATCCTCAAAACCCAAAAATTAACTGAAATACCCCTTGAAACCTAAAAAATGACCAAAGTACCCCTGAAACCTAAATATGACCAAAATAACCCCTAAACCTTAAAATGACCAAAATATCCTCGAAATCTTAAAAATGACCAAAATACCCTGAAACCTATAAAATGACAAAAATGCCCCTTAAACCTATAAGTTGATAAAAATACACCCTAAATCTAAAAAAATTACCCAAATCCCTCCTAAAACTAAAAAGTGACCAAAATACTTCCTAAACATAAAAAATTACCAAAATACCCCCCAAACCTAAAAATGAAGATAGCTCGGAAACCTAAAGAATGATTGAAATATCCCCAAAACCTAAAAAGTTATTAAACGACCTCCAAAACCTAGAAAATTACAAAAAATGGCCCCAAAATCTAAAAGTTAACAAAACACCCCTAAAACCTAAAAAATTAGTGACATTCCCTCAAAACCTACAAAATGACTAAAATACTCTTAGAACCTTTAATTTAATGAAAATACCCTCGAAACATCCAAAATACCCCAAACCCCTATTTTGGTAATTTTAGAGGCTTCGGGTGTATTTTGTTCATCTTATAGGATTAGTGGTATGTTGGTCATTTTAGATATTTTGAGGGGTATTTTGGTCGTTTTATAGGTTTAGATGTATTTTGGTCGTTTTAGGGGTTTCAGGGTATTTTTGGTAATTTTAGAGGTTTCAGGTTTTTTGTGGCCATTTTAGAGGTTTTGGGTTTGTTTGGGTCATTGAAAAGGTTTAGGGGTATTTTTGTCACTTTATAGGTTTGAGGGTATTTTGGTCATTTTTTAAGTTTCATGGGTATTTTAGTAATCTTTTAGGTTTAGGGGGTATTTTGATCATTTTTACGTTTCTAGATTATTTTGATCAATTTTTAGGCTTCAGGGTTATTTTGGCCATTTTTTAGGTTTCGAGGGTATTTTTGTCATTTTTTAGGTTTCAGGAATATTTTGGTCATTTTTTAGGTTTTGGGGTTATTTTGGTCATTTTTTAGGCTTCAGGGATATTTTGCCCATTTTTTAGGTTTTAGAGGGATTTTGGTAATTTTTAGGTTTTGGGGGTATTTCGGTCATTTTTAGGTTTTAGGGGTATTTTGGTCATTTTTTGGATTTCAGGGGCATTTTGGTAATTTTTAGGTTTCGGGGGTATTTTGGTAACTTTTTGGGTGTGGAGGGTATTTTGGTCATTTTTTGGATTTCAGGAGTACTTTGGTAAATTTTAGGTTTCAGGGGTATTTTGGTAATTTTTTGGGTGTCGGGGGTATTTTGGTCATTTTTTGGGTTTTGGGGGTATTTTGGTCATTTTGTAGGTTTTGGAGTTTTTTTGGTAATTTTTAGGTTTTGGGAGTATTTTGGTCATTTTTTGGGTTTTGGGGGTATTTTGGTCATTTTTAGGTTTCGAGGGTATTTTGGTCATTTTTTGGGATTCGGAGGTATTTTGGTCATTTTTTGGGTTTTGGGGGGTATTTTGGTAATTTTTAGGTTTGGGGAGTATTTTGGTCAATTTTATGGTTTTGGGGGTATTTTGGTCATTTTTAGGTTTTGAGAGTATTTTGGTCATTTTTTGGGTTTTGGGGGGTATTTTGGTAATTTTTGGGTTTTGGGGGGGGGGTATTTTGGTAATTTTTAGGTTTTTTGGGTATTTTGGTCATTTTGTAGGTTTTGGGGTTATTATGGTAATTTTTAGGTTTTATGGGTATTTTGGTCATTTTTTAAGTTTAAGAGGTACTTTGATCTTTTTTTAGGTTTAGGTGTTATTTTGGTCATTTTTTCGGTTGAGGGGATATTTTGGTAATATTAGTGGTTTTGGGCATTTTAGAGTTGGGTGATTTGTAGAAATGATAGTTGGATCATAATTGGGTACCCAATTAAAACCCAATAAACATTAATGTTAATTGGGTTTAATTGGGTTAATACCTATTTAATCCAATTAATAATTGAATGGGTTTGGGTCTAATTTAAGTGGGTGGATTTAGATGGACAAATGGGTTTGGATTGATTTTGTCACCTCTAGCTAATATCAACGAATAATTGACAAATTAATTAAGAAAGTGGGCACTTACGCTAATCATTGTAGTTTTGGAATGTGTAACAGGAAAGGGACTGCAGCAGCATAACAAAGGAAAACCTACCTTCAACAAGTTAGCCCCAAAAGCCTAGGCCATGCCTCCTATAACCAAGAGAACCGTACGAAATCCAATGGGATTAGTTTTTTTCTCCTTTTGTTTTTTGTTTTTGTTTTTGTAATAAACTGAAAGGCCCACTAAAGGGGGAAAAATTAAGGTTGCTATAAGTCCAGCTATGCAATACAAAATGTCATGTGACTGACCCTGATTAGTGTTTTGAGGATCCATAGCTAATCCCAATGTTTTTTTAGTCAAGTTGCATCATTTAAAGTTAAAGCTTAGCTGTCAAGTGTCACAACAATGACCTTGTCAAGCACACAATTTCTTTAAAAGCTTTCAAGCAATAAAACCCAGCAAAGAGGAAACACAGAAGATAATTTTCTAAACTTGCCAAGAGCTTGTAGCTCAATTGATTGACATCTCTTAGTGTGTACATGACATCTAGGGTTAAAATCTCCCCTCCCCTATTGTCAGTATTGAATTATAAATAAAACAATCTAAATAATACTTCAAATGGTTCCATGCCGTCAATTTCAGCCCACTTTAAGAAATGTAATAAGTGTTTGCAAATCAACTTTAAGAAGCCCACTTAGAGACAAAAAGTTCACCCTAATCAATCTTAAGAAGCACACTTAGAAATAAAAAAGTTCACCCTATAAACATACCACCACCAAGTTGGGTGAGTTGGTACCTCCCTAAGCCCTTTGTGTTTGGGGGAGCAAGAGGGAGTGGGTTCAAGCTGCTGGGGTCGCAAAATATATATTATGTAAGTATTTCTAACAATTTCGAAAGTTAACCCTGTATAAAGCAAATCAGTTGCTAATAGAAATCCAGTACAATGCTAAGCGCACACACCAACTACCATGCAACTTAATAAAAGACCATAGCACAGGATTGTATATTGCGAACTACATAATATGATTAGACAAGCCATATATGTACCTTTGGTGGCTCCATCTCAGGGGAAAGGAATCCACCACAATATTGTAATACAGGTGAATTACAGGAATTGTTTTTATTTTGAAATTTTATATTCCAAATTTTTATTTTAGTCTTTCGTGCTTGAGTATGTTTTCATATCGATTTTGCCGTTCATTTCCATTAGTGTACTTTGGTGACACATGACATATACATATGTACCATGCTGTTAAAAATTATACTTTTGAGTTTCTCATCAAAAAATGTTGATTTTTTTTTTTTGAGAAAAAATTTGAAATAGATTTACAAAAAGGGGAGAAAAATATATATTGTCTTATTCATGACAAAAAAAATTATATATATGTGTATATATATCATATCATATCATATCATATTATATACTATATAATAAAAGTTATGCTTAAAAGCCATGGTTACATCACACGACAAACCAAGTTTTCATTCTTATTATAAAAATAAAAATAAAAAAAACCTCACATTTGCCTAAGGGATAAGATTTAACAATTGTAAGGACACGATTTGTGACGAACTGTAACAATGTTGGGTTCGCACGTAAAAAGGCCCAAATAATATCATTTGTAGGGTGTGGGTTTGAAAGGCTAGGCCTTGGTCATCTGACGGTGGGTTTTTCGTGGTATTCATACATGGTTTTAAATCGTATTCGCCCTGGGAGTCGCTCTCCTAGAGGCAGGCTGGGAGGCTCTAGTTTTTGGCCATTTTTCCCAGCCTCCTTCTGAATTGCTTACTTTTCCTTTTATACTAGCCTATGTTCCTTATCCTTCGTTCACGTGTAGGATCGGCATTCCAAGACTGATACTTGTCCCATCAGCCTATACCCGAAGTGGTTGGGGGTGGTTGTAAAAGCTAGAGAGTCTGGCTCTGTCAGGTGCAGAGTATTGAATGGCAGTAAGGGCAACTTTCCCTGGTTGTTACACTTTCTAGTGTACCCATTTTTCTACTGACACAGATATTTTAGATTTTTTTCCAAACTGTTTTTATACCATTTTTGCCCTTCCTTCCGGGGAGTCCTTGGATATGCCGAGGACAGAGTCATCCTCGGCTGTATCTCAAGGCTACTCAGACTTTTATTCCCTACT
This sequence comes from Quercus lobata, assembly GCF_001633185.2. Classification (NCBI taxonomy): domain Eukaryota; kingdom Viridiplantae; phylum Streptophyta; class Magnoliopsida; order Fagales; family Fagaceae; genus Quercus; species Quercus lobata. The sequence continues at coordinate 97,340,664 of NC_044905.1, forward strand.
CTCGGCCATAACCTTCCTCGGCTTGGGCCGTGGGTCTCAAATTAAAAACGGGCCAGGGCCACCAATTAACGAGCCCCACAATAGCCCCTCAAAATCCTGCTGTCCGACCTCTTGGTCAGAAAGGAGGGTTTTGGTAATGCCCCGTCTTTATTGCGGTCTGCTTTAGATCTGCCCCTCATTAATGCGGGTGTCTCTTTATCTACCCGAGAAACGTACCGGTTTATGAGACATTCCTTTGAATTCATTCAAGATGCGTCCTTGCCACTTCATTATCCGAAAACGCGCCTTTAATGATCTCCCTTTATGAGACCATTCGAATTCAATGGCTATTGACGGCATAGGGAAGTGGAATGGATATTTTCTCGTTTATCGATTTTCCTGAAGATTCGGGCAGATTAAATGCCTCCCGTTTTGCCATTCATATAAGAAGGAAAGCAGGAGGTTACCTCCCTTACACGGAGACCTTTAAATTTTTTTTTTAAAGCCTAAAAACTCTTAGCCTCCCTCAGAATTTCCCATATCTGCACGTTTACACTTTGAGTTGTAATTTACCCATGATAGGAATGGGAATGAAGAGATCATACCCTTCCCATAAATGTTACATGCTTGCGAAGCTCAAACTGGCTCGGTCAGGGCAAGGGTGGCAGAGACTCAAGACACTTCTTACTCTCCTTTCAGCCAAAACCTGAAGCAGGGGCTCGTCGCGTCAACCTCTTGGCGCGGCTGAGATGGGGTCACCCATTATCAGTACCAGCCGCTCTCTCATGAGCATAGCTAATATGGCACCAGCGTGTTAGGAGTCAGGACTGAGGCAGGAACTAAGTGTCTCTGCTTCTTCCTTTCTTCATTCACTGGTGTCTTTTTTTGCCTCCCCTTCTTCTTCTTTCCCATCACCAGATCCATCCTGGTGTCTTTTCTTTTTCCTTTTCTTCTCCCCCTTCTTTCTCTTCCTCTCCTCCTTCTTTCTCTTCATCTCCTCCTTCTTTTTCTGAGGAAGGTCCTCCTCTCAATATGGGGCGCTAATGAGGCAGAGTTTGGAAGGACTTTGGAGACGAGTTTAGAAAGACATCTGACTGTTTATTTGTCATATTGTTGTTGTTGTTGTTGTTTTTATTTTTTACTGTTTTTGTAATTCACCTTCTGTATAGGCTTATTTGAGCCCTTCTTTGTATGATGTAATACCTTTTTATATTAATAAAAGTCGTTATTGCTTTATTTCACATGTTCTATCTCTTTATATCTAAAATGGTTACGCCGTGAATAGACATACTACCATGTGAATTCTTTTTATTTTTACATTTTGTCTGACGTCTAGGACCGAAATCTCAGTTAATAAAAAGGTCTTACTCTGAGTTTATTGAAACTATCTGACTTAATAATACTGAATCGAACAAATAACACTTAGGGCTGAAACTCATATTAAGAAGAAAAAGACAGGATATTATGATGAGCTTATTAGGGTGATCTGGCACACTACCGCCGACCTGAAAGCATAATACTTAGGGCCGTAATCCCTTATCAAGGAAAAAGGTACTATTATGAACTTACGAGTGCTGTTCGGCACAATAATATTGACTTGAACAAATGATACTTAGGGTCAAACTTCTTGCTAAGGAAAAGATGTCATCATGAATTTAATAGAATTGTCTGGCACAATAATGTCGACCTGAGAAAACAACACTTACCCACAATAGCCGAGATGACAACTGAACGCTTGGTGCGGTGTAGGAGGTAATCATCCAAAGATATATAACCCAAATATGAACAGCCCTTCCAGGTTACTGAGTAATAGGGTGTTTCACCATCTTTCTAACAACTTTCATAGCCTTAACCTTTTTCTGGTATTTGAGCCGAGGATTGAGCAACTTAAAATTTTTATTAAGTAGCCGATCATACAATACCTTGGTTCTGTCCAAAACTCAATTTTCTCATCTAAGTAGTTGGTTTCCCCATAGGTTTGAGTCCGAGGACCATACAATACCTTGGTTCTATCCAAAACTCAGTTTTCTCATCTAAGTAGTTGGTTTCCCCATAGGTTTGAGTCCGAGGACCATACAATACCTTGACTCTGTCCAAAACTCGATAGATACTAATAAGTAGTTGGGGGAATTAACCCCTCGGCTGTGACATGAGACGTTGGTTTTGCGGTGTTAGCTCCTCGGCTGAACCCCTAGAACCATCGGTGCGGCTGACGCTATAAAGCGTAGCCCCTAGTAAAGAAACATAGCTCCTAGTGGAACTTTACGTTGGAACACCATAATCAGTCGTTGGAAATGATAAAGGGGCTCTCTTAACCTACCACCTGTGCCAACACACAAGCCTTCCCCACAGACGGCGCCAATTGTAAGGACACGATTTGTGATGAACCGTAACAGTGTTGGGTTCGCACGTAAAAAGGCCCAAACAATATCATTTGTAGAGCGTGGGTTTGAAAGGCTAGGTCTTGGTCATCTGACGATGGGTTTTTCGTGATGTTCATACATGGTTTTAAATCGTATTCGCCTTGGGAGTCACTCTCCTAGAGGCGGGCTGGGAGGCTCTAGTTTTTGGCCATTTTTCCTAGCCTCCTTCTGAATTACTTACTTTTCCTTTTATACTAGTCTGTGTTCCTTATCCTTCGTCCACGTGTAGGATCGGCATTCCAAGACTGATACTTGTCCCATCAGCCCATACCCAGAGTGGTTGGTGGTGGTTGTAAAAGCTGGAGAGTCTGGCTCTGTCAGGTTCAGAGTATTGAATGGCAGTAAGGGCAGTTTTCCCTGGTTGTTATACTTTCTAGCGTACCCCTTTTTCTACTGACACAGATATTTTAGATTTTTTTCTAAACTGTTTTTATACTGTTTTTGCCCTTCCTTCCGGGAAGTCCTTGGATATGCCGAGGACAGAGTCATCCTCGGCTATATCTCAAGGCTACTCAGACTTTTATTCCCTACTCTCGGTCATAACCTTCCTCGGCTTGAGCCTTGGGTCTCAAATTAAAAAGGGGCCAGGGCCACCAATTAACAGGCCCCACAACAATAATTTAAAAACAAATTTAAGTTTTATTCAAACTAAAATTATATTATCAATAATTTCTAAACTTATATCTCACACAACCCATGTTTTTGTTTTTGTTTTTTTTTTCCTCTAGTTGCACAATTTAACAATAATTTAAAACAAATTTAAATTCTATTCAAACTAAAAGTTTATTATAAAAAATTTATAAACTTAAATCACACACAACCCACATTTTTTGTTTTTATTTTTTTTTTCCTCAAATTGGTTCTTATTAAATTAAAATTTTATTGACATATTAAAGTACAAGGCTCTTGATTAGGGTAAGATTTAATAATAATTTAATTTAGATAAAACTTTAACATTTAAGTTTTATAAATTTAAATTCTAATCCAACTAAAAATCTATTATCAAAATTTTTAGAACTTATATATATTCAGCCATGATTTTTCGATACAATCCCTCTTAATCAAAAGCAATAAGTTATCCCTATAATTAAATCCTACACAATATACTCCACATTGTTGTATCTTTTTTTCTTTTTTTTTTTCAAAATGCAACTTACACTTATATTTTAATATAATAAATTCATTTTACTTATTGTTCTTTATTTCTGAATTTGTGTGCAGGATATTATGCCAAGTGAAGTTTACTATAAAGAAGCAAAATGATGGACACTCATTTAAGTTTTTGGTTATCTTATGTAAGTTTTTTTTTTTTTTTTTTTAATTCTTAATTTTTGAACTCTTTTGTGCATGTTTTGATTTTGGTTTTGGTTGTTGTATTTAATTTGCGAGTGTGTTGATTTTTTCAATTAGACTATTACTAGGAAAAATCAGTATTAAGGAACTATTATGTTTATTATTGTTTGTGCTAGTTAGAGAATAAATTAAACATAATCTAAATACAAATAATCAAACTCATTTTATATCTCATATTAAGAAATTATCACAAAACATAAAGAGAATTTTAAATTTTAAAAATAGATAAACACTGATAAAGTCTAAACTCTAAACAATCATAATTTAAACTAATTTTTTATTAATATTATTTACTTATTTTATAATTTATTATTATTTATGTAATAATTTAGTTTTAATTATTTTAAAATTTGTGAGCTTATATGATTTTTTATTAAACCGTGCATTGCACGGGAGTAATTCTAGTGTGTGTGTGTTTATATTTGGAATTGTAAATTTATAGTGCTACTGAGATTATTTATTCCGACAATATTACTAATTTATAATTTTTCATCGATTTTATTTTCTCCTACGAAATGCTTTAATAATTTCAAAATAACTAGAATATTAACTAGGGAATTCCAAGACCCAAGAAAGAAGTCCAAATCTTCTGTCTCATTCTTTCTGCTCCACTTTATACTCCACTAATAACAATTTTTCACATGTGCATTGTATTTAATCCATATCTAATTTTTAGCATTTTTTACTTCAACTTTCTAAAATAAATAAAATTTCAAATAACCTTAACCCTCCCACCGGTCCTCCACCACATCCCACCAACCGCACCACCAGTCCTCTACCACCACCATCAACTTTCGCTAGTGCCACCAAGAGAAGATTGCCGACGTCATCAACGGCCAATAGCCACCATTAGGTAGCCACCCACCACCGTTGGTCAATTACCAAAAAAAAAAAAAAAAAACTAAAAATCCAAACTTTTGTAAGGGATGTGTTGCGGTGGTGGGGCACTAGACAAAGGTGGTTGATAGGCATTAATGACATTGTTATCTCCTCCAGATGGTGCCAACGAAGGTTGGTGGTGGAGGACCGTTGGTGGTAGTTGATGGGATGGTTTGGATTTTTTGTTTTTTATTTTTTTGTCAGAAATTTCATCCCATTACCAAGTCTTCATCGTCCAGAAGATTTGTGGGCTTTGGGTGGCATGTGATGGAAAAGAGAGGATATACTGTAAAGTGGTGAAAATACCCAATTGAGAACAACTTTGATTTTTGTGAGTTATTCTAAGTGGAAAAGAACCGTAGTTTGGTTTGGGTTTATGAGGGATTTGATTTAATTGGGATGTGAAGGACAACCATTTGTGTTGCAGAGGCGACTTAGTGGCAGAGGTGGCATGGCCATGACTAGCAACACCAGCGACCTGTGTCGGTGAAGATTGGTGGTGGTGTTGCTGCCACGTGCTGTGATGTATTAGTTTTTGTTTATTTTTTATTTTTTAATTTTAGCCTTTTTAGGTAAATAAAGGAAAACAGGCATAAAATTAGGTATTAATGAAATAAGAAGACATGTGTTAAATTTTGATTTGGGGAACATAAAGTGTAACACAGATGGTGGGACAAAAGATTTGGATTCCCAAGGAAGTCAATATTAATGACCAATGTCTTAGAGGGTGTATGGCTCGCTATGATATTACATTACATTGTAATATTATAATATTGTAATATCACATTAATGTAATCTCAATTGTAACCTCTTTTTTCTATTAAAAAAAAATTAATGTAATGTAATTTTAGATTATGATAATATTAGAAAAAATAAAATAAACCAAAAACTGTAATAACATATTAAGAACACATCACAGCAAACCACGCCTCTTAAATGTAATGCAAGGGAAAGAAACTCCATGCTTAGACTATAGTCACGTTTTTCAAAAAAAAAATAATAATAGTAACGTTTTTAGTAGTCCTTTTGCTAAAATGGAAAAGGTTTTTGTAGTTTTTTGAGAAATTATCCTTTAAAGTTTAAGTATGTGTTTGACATGATTTAAAAAACCAATTTTTTTTACTATTTTGCTTATTTTTGTGAGTGATGTACTCACACCGCTAGGGGACGTTACAATTTTTAACTCTGGCGTTTGCTGTCCTTTTTTTTTGAACTTATTGTTTGGCCATATTAATTACTGTTTATATATTCAGCAATATATATATATATATATAATGATTTTTTTTTTGAAACATTTAAAATGAAAAGTAAAAGTATAAGAAAGATGACTTTTGTTATCAAATGTCTAAACGGCATATGTTAAAAAAAAATGTTTTGCATATTCTACTAAGTGTCTATATATTTTTCAAATAAATTGTGAGCGAGATTGGCGAAGTTTAGGGAATTAGCATCAAAGTTGGTGGTGCATTTTTGAAAAAAAAAATGTTAGATTGTACACAATTTACCAATAAAAACATGCTAAATCACAATTAATAAGTATGCCTACAAAATGAATAATAAAAATATGTAGTTTTTGAAAAACTGTGCATTGTAATTCATAATTGAATAATTATTAACATATAATTAATTATTAAGTTAAGAAATCATCGATTATGGCGAGATTTTTTTTTTTTTTTTTTCCGATACAAGATAGAAATTATATTCTATCTTAATTTATGTGTGTGAAGTTCTTTCCTAAAAACTTAAATTCTGGCTTTTGCTCCCCACACTCCACAAGTACTTATACTTGTAAAGTGACCATCGCACCAAAGGTGAGTGGTGATGAGAATAAATTTTTTGAAGTGTATGATGTATGCTTGTAACTCACAATTAAATTTGGTTATTCTTTAACAATAGGTTTTTTTTTTTGGAACTAAAGTACACTTTCGAGTTTGGGTTCTTAAAGTTTGGAATTATTTTTATTTTAAAATTTTATATTTAAAATTTTTATTTTAGTCTTTCATGTTTGATTATGTTTTCATATTGATTTTGTTGTTTATTTTTGTTAGTGTACTTTGGTGACGCTTGACATTATATGAGTGACATGGCTTGGTGGACATCACTTTTCTTTTTCTTTTTTCTTTTTTGAGAAAGTGGTGGACATCACTTAATTATCAATTACTTTACTGTTAGGTTATTAATGGAAATGGAAGGTAGAGCCAATAGAAAAACATAAACAAATATGAAGAGCTAACATTGAAATTTTGAAACGTAAAGAACCAAATGAAAATAATTCTCTACTTTAAAAGTTAAAAGTCTATTTAAATTTTTTTTTTCTTTTCTATTTGTAGGAAGGTGGATATTGATTTGAGTTTGTTCCTCATGGGTACCAAAAATCTCCTAGTATCAATAATTACAAAATGGGGTTGTTTATAGATTTATCATTTATGCACTCAAACTATAAATTAAGATATAAAAGATGACCAATGCTATAGTTACTAATTATTTTACAATATTTTTACAAATTGTTATTGTAACCAACTTATTACTATTTTTCATCTAAACCTACCACTAATATCACTTTTTCATTTACTAATAATCATTAACCACATCAAATTAGTAGTTTGTAAAATAATTTGTATCTCGAGCATTAGTTAGAAAAGAGTGAACGACTGTGTAAAAATTTAAAGATGAGAAAAAAATAGATTTGAAAATATTGGAGGTCTATTTGCTGAGCAGCTGTCAAATTCAATATTCTTCTCTGTTATGGTATTGAAAAGACACTACGATTAAAATTAGAATGCAACTGTAATTGACTTTGCCCTGATTGCTTAAAAGTAGTTCAGTTCGATCGTTGGATATAAACTATTTCATTTACTTTAATTGATGTATTTGAAGCCATTTATCTTCTAAAAAATTTTTTAAGGTTTGCTAGCATCTACAAATTTTTTTTTTTTTTTTTGTAACATACAATAATTTTTTTAAAAGAAATAAACACACATACAAAAACAAATTGAATGGGGTTCTAATGTAAAATCACACCACAAACTGCATTAAAAAATCATGGAAAATTTTAAATGTGAGTCAAGCTATATTACAAATAACATATATTATGACAATAATATATTACATACATATTATATCTGCCACGTGGATATATAATGGGTGAAGAAATAGACATTAATTTGTTTTATAAATCATAGTGTATAAATTAACACGTTATTTTATATTAAATTTAACAAATCTAAATTTGAACACTCTACAAATTGAAACATTAATTAATTTTTTTCTATAAAAAGACAATTAAGAGTAGAATGATTCACACCTTAAGTGAGTGTTTGGATTGCACTGAAATAGAGAGCATAGCTGTGTTTGTGCGTTTTGTTGAAAAAATGTGGGTTTCATGGCATTATTCATGGACTCACAAAAGTCATCCAAACACAGATTTCAATATAAATTTGAGTCTCATATCACTATTCACACATTTAAAAATTATTTTGTTACAGTATTTTTAGTTTTTAATTTAAAAAAAAAAATTATAAATTATAAATTTGTTCATGTACTCACAAAAGTCATCCAAACATAGATTTCAATATAAATTTGAGTCCCACATCACTATTCACACATTTAAAAATTATTTTGTTACAGTATTTTCAGTTTTAGTTTTCAATTTTAACAAAAATAAGCTTAATCTAAATAAATCCTAAATACCTTTGATGAAAATACTAATAAGTGAAAGTTAAACTACAAAATTATTCAATTATTTAAATTTGCTTTAGTCTTTACTCTAGTATCTACTTTTTGTTTTTTATTTTGTTGTTGAGAATAATAATATTCACTCCTTTTTAAAACCTTGTACCGTTTCAATTTTAGGCAGAGTACGGTAATTTGGTTCGACAAATCTTGTTTTTGCCTGATTATTAAATTCGAACTTTGATTGCACTGGAACCTGTACTTGAAGTGACACACGCGTTCACCCAATCTACGTTATACCCCGCCTCTGCCCCTTTGGTCCCTCACTCCCTACACACTCACAAAGGAGCCACACACACAAACTGACAACAGTCTCTGCTCGTGTCGTGTAGGACGAGTATCTTACATGAAATGATACCATTTCATTTGTATAAATACAATAAATGAGAAATATATATATAAATATCTATTTATTAACATATATATATTTCATTTGTTAGTAATAAAGTTTTTTTTTTTTTTTTTAATAACATATCTCATACTTCTTAAATTTTGGTTATTTTTGTTATTTTTGTATGACATATTTCACCTTTATTAAATTTTGATAGAGCTAACCTCCAGTGTCATTTGATTCCAAATATAGCAAATGCCTCTCCTCGTGTAGGCCACCTAATTTTTCAACTACCTCATTTCCCTCTTAAACCCCCCATACCAAATAGCCAAAAACCAACCCATACCAAACCCTCCAACTCTGCCCACCTCCTCTTACATTTATCACATCTCAAACTCTCAAATATCTAGTGCACCTAGTTTTCTCCGCCTCCCTTCATATCTCCAACACCACTACATAACATAACATAACATAGCAACATTTTTAAGGAATGGTTCTTTAAACTCGTCGTCTCTAGTTAGTAAAACCTACAAGGAACTGGTCGTGTCGTCTAGAATCAGTTGTCAGATAATCCAGTGTCATTCACCCGTGTGACGAGCTAAGCAGACAACTGCTGCCAATCTATCATTACAATGTACGTTCTGATATCTCTCCACCGCCGCGGCCACCGCCATCTCCGCCACGTCAAAGACCTTTCCACAACCGCGCATTCACAACTCCACGTCCCTCTCAACCACCCGACCTTTCTCGTATGGGCCTCCAACACCTCCCTCGGCAAAACCCTAGTCTCCACAGGCCTCGCCGCCTCCTCTCTCCTCAACCCCATTCCGAAGCCTCGTAAATTCCTCTACCTCAAGCCCATCCAAACCGGCTTCCCTTCCGACTCCGACTCCTCCTCCGTCTTCCACAAGCTCTCCCGCCTCTCTCTGCTCCGCCGCCACAACCTCCCTCATTTCTCTCTCTTCTCCTCCAATCACATCCTTAAAGCCTCATTCCCCGCCGCCAATTCCGCCCTCGGCCAAGAAATCTCCGAGACCCCCCATTCTGGAATGCGCGACTTGGGCTACTACGAGGAGGCGAAGCCCGAGGGGGACGTTGGAGGCGGCGCGGCGTCCCAATTGGTGTGTAAGACGCTGTACGCGTGGCGGGAGGCAGTGTCGCCGCACCTGGCGGCCGAGAGGGAGAGCGGGGTGGTGGAGGACGCGGCGGTGCTCGAATTGCTGCAGAAGTGTTTGAGATTTGAATTGGGAGGTGGTGGGGAAAAGGGGAAGGAAACAGAGATTTTCTGTGTGGTTGAGACTGCCGGCGGGGTTGCGAGTCCCGGACCTTCGGGCTCTCTTCAATGTGACTTGTATAGGTATCTGAATCTTTCATCACCTGGCTTAATATTGGTTTACAATGATAGTAATGAATTCTGTGAAATTTTAGTTGTTTTCAAATTTATATTGGGTGCTTTGCTTTACTAATTTTTTTTAAAAAAAATATTGGCTGACTGGTCAAATTCTAATTCTTTTGTATTTTAAACTAAAGTAGTTAAGATTTCTATATATTTTTTTTTCAATTGAGGAAAATAAAATATAAGAATTCGTATTATAAGTAAAGAAGATTGTGTGTTTGGATGAGTTTTTTTCATCAGCCTATTTAGTTTATTGTGTAAAATACACTTGCTTTGCTCAGGTCAATGTTGCACATTCAACAGAATATCACAGGGGTCACAAAGGCTATGGGTGCATTTATATAAGCCGTTAGAAAACGGTGTCTTAAGTTTAAAGTTAGCGTTTGTAAAATAGTTATGAATAGTTGTGGTTGCAAAACAAAGTTTTGGGTTTTAAAGACTTTCTTTTAAACTCCCAAAATGACTAACCAAATGGACCCTATATAGCAAGACCCTTTTTTTTTTTTTAATAGTTTGCTAAATTTTTTTTTTTTGTAATTATAATCTTTGTTGCATATGTCGGCAGGCCTTTCCGTTTACCTGGTATTCTAGTTGGAGATGGGCGGCTGGGTGGTATTTCTGGAACCATTTCAGCTTATGAGAGTTTGAAACTTCGAGGTTATGACATTGCTGCTGTTGTTTTTGAGGATCATGGCCTTGTAAATGAGATGCCATTACTGTCTTATCTGCGAAATAGGTAAATTAGCTCTTATTAATCTTTTCCCTTTTTGTATATTATTATTTTAAGCAATTATATGCAGACTACATAATGTTCATCACAGGTTATATAGTTTGATTTCTCATGACCTGATATTGTTCTTCCATCATCTAACTAATTGTTAATTTTTCTTGTACTTGTGTAGTAAGAGTGATCTATATGTGTATTTAATCCATTGTCATTGTTTTTTTTCTAGGGTGCCTGTGCTTGTCCTGCCACCAGTTCCGAAAGATCTATCAAATGACTTGATGGAATGGTTTGATGAATCTCGTGGTGTATTTGATTCTTTGAAGGAAGAGATGTTATCAGCTTATTCAAAAAGAATGATGAGATTGCAAGACATGCCAAAGAAAGCAGGAGAGATTTTCTGGTGGCCATTTACTCAGCACCAACTTGTACCTGAAGAAGCTGTTACAGTGATTGATTCACGACATGGTGAGAACTTTGCGGTCTTCAAGGTTCGTGTGGTAGCAATGGTCAATGGTTTTATATTTTCTCCTTTTCCTTTCATATGTTTCTTTTTCTGTCTGTCTCCCCCAACTGACTGCTGCTGTAATATGCTAAATTAACTCCATTCTATTTCCATTGTAGGCTCAGAATAATGAATTCATAACTCAACAGTTTGATGCATGTGCTAGTTGGTGGACTCAGGGTCCTGACACTACTTTACAGGTCAATCTCATTAGTAGTTTCTGAGCTTTTTTTTTTTTTTTTTTTTTTCCCTTATTGAATGTGAGTCCATAGGAATGAATTGGGTGATAGTTTTCTCTTACTAGGGGATCTAAACCATACAGTCAGTGTGCTAAACATCATTTCCCCACCATTTTAGTATTGAATGTTTGCCCTGAGTATAGAGTTATTGCAATTTATATTCTTCAGTGATAGCATTTCTGAAAATTTTAATGTGGTTTTTGTTTAGGTGGTTTCAGACTGAGCTCGCAAGAGATATGGGTTATGCTGCTGCAAGATTTGGACATGTAATGTTTCCTGAGAATGTTTATGAACCAGCCTTAGAATGTGCTGAGCTTTTGCTTGAAGGTGTGGGGAAAGGTTAGTATTTCTTTTCTTCTTTTTAGCCAAATAGGATCTTTTTTTTGTTGTTGAAATTATTACTTCACATTTGTTTTTGATAGAAACTTCCAGATACTTTAAGCTCTCTATAATGTTATCAGTTGAATCCATATTTTAGTAAATGTCTGTCCTCAAATATACTGTCCTCTTTAGTTCAAGGGTTGGCCAGAGATTGGTCAATGAAAGATAATGCTGATGGTAGGAGAGGGGTTACATATTGAGAAGAGCCTGTTTTTCTCATTTATTTTCTTTTCTTATGTCATGTTCTACTGCTCATTTGTTTGCTGTATATAAATAATGCTTGGGCTGTTTCACCATGCAGGTTGGGCTTCCCGAACATTCTTTTCAGATAATGGATCTACGGCAATTGAAATTGCTCTCAAGATGGCATTTCGTAAATTCTCCTATGATCATGGAATCCTTTCAGATGTTCACAAGGATAATACAGCTAGCCAAAGGGTTGAGCTTATGGTGGGCTTTACTAATTCTGTTTTCATTGATTACTTATAGTTTACATATTCTGTGATAAATTTTTTTTTAAGAGATATACTCTCTGATGGAACAGTGCTGTAATTCTTTTCAATTGTTATAGGAGAATTTTCTGTTAATATTCAAATCAATACGCTGGTAACTAAGGCGGCTTAATTATTTCACAGGTCTTAGCTCTTCAAGGATCCTATCATGGTGATACTTTGGGTGCTATGGAAGCACAAGCGCCATCTTCTTACACAGGCTTTCTGCAGCAGCCATGGTATGAACACTTAGATACAAGCATGTATGAAAAAGTTCCAAATATATTTCTTTATATGTTTGGAATTTTGGAGTTTGTCTAGGTTAATAAATGGTGATATGTCTCTAGTTTTTTTGTGATTCCTAAATATTTATATCTATGGCTATAGATGAGCCATTTTGACAAAAGAAAATTTAGATATTGAAGCAATTAGGTCATCAAATAGTTTTTGACTTTTTTTACCTTTTCACGAGAAGATAATTTCCTCATTCTAGTCCAGTAATAGCAGGTATCAATGAAAAACAAGCTATTTGTCATCAAACCTTGTTAATCATTGATTTATGTGTTTTCACAGGTACACTGGAAGAGGCCTTTTTCTGGATCCTCCTACAGTCTACATGTGCAATGGTGTTTGGAAACTTTCCTTACCTGAAGGGTTGCATTTAGAGATTTCAAAACTTGAAAATAAGGGTAAACCATATATATATATTTTCTTTTTTTAAGTCTACCATCATTCTTAATTGCCATTTGGATCTTGTTTTGTGTCTATTTGAAAATTTTTCCACCTTTTTATATTTTACAGCCTTCAGTTCACGTGATGAAATTTTTCATAAGATAAGGGATAAGTCAGATCTTGCCAGAATTTATTCGTCTTATATATCAGAACAATTATCACAATATTCTGGATCAGGAGGGTTTTACCATATAGGAGCGTTGATTATGGAACCAGGTAAGATAAGCTTACTATTATTCTGTTTCAACCCTCTGTTAAATTTTCATATTATCTTCTTATTCATTTGGAAACTAAAATTAAATTTTTCATGAACTTTATTCTATTGTTTGAAACTTGATGCTGCAGTTTTATTATCTCTTAAACATGAAAAAGGATATAATGGATATAATGTCTGACTCTGAGTCCATCTACTGCATCAGAATTACCTGTGCTGGATGTGGTGCATAGAAATTTTGGTTTTTGCTGTATTACATATTTGTTGGTTTTCACTGTATCTCCAGTTTGTTGGTTCTCTCTCTAGAAGTCAATTTGATATGCTTACTGATATACTCACTGTATTATATATTTTCATGTTTTGATTGTTAAAAAGTAAATGCAAGTAATTTCATAGAAGGTTATAACTTATAGACAATTGTCTGGTTGAATTCTTTATAAGGTCTTCTTAGACTTGAATTATAGGAGTGCACATGTAATAATTTGAAAATATTCCAAAAAGGAAATCACCTCATCAAGCCTATTAATTTTAAATATTTATTCTTACAAAATCAATATTCTGCTAATTATTCTCGATTGGAAAAGGTTTGGATGACATGTTTCCCGTCATATGCATTGCACATGACTCACTTGGTCGGTTGAATTAAGTGAGTCATGTGCATTACACATGACAAGGATAACAGTCATCTTCCTATTGGTGGTTGGAGCCCAAGGCTTCAAACATGTTTGGAGCTGAACTTTGTCCTTCTCGATTTTATTGCACATCTTCCAATAATTTCTGATATGTTGGCAATTTTTTCCAAAATTGTGAATGACTCACTGAGAATTATCTTTTCGACCCTCAATTTCTAAGTGAATTTTCTGAAACCACAGCATAAATTTGTAATTTCACTGGCTTTGATTTTCAGTTTTTAAAATTTCAACCTTAATAATGGGAAGGAAGGTTAGATCATTGGTTAAAGACTCTTTGGAGGCATGTGTTTGGTATTGGTATTTGTGATTCAGATCAATGATCATGTAATATTATATACCATATTTAATGTTGGCATAGCTGTTTTTTCCTGGAAACTGTGCAGTTTACTCATTTAATCTTTTTGACTGTAATGCAGTTATACTAGGTGCTGGAGGAATGCATATGATTGATCCACTTTTCCAGCGGGTACTTGTTAATGAGTGCCGAAGTAAAAAAATTCCAGTTATCTTTGATGAGGTTTTTACGGGTTTCTGGCGTCTGGGAAGAGAGGTTGGTTGCCCTTAAGTTACATTTCACTCTATATTTACTTGAAAAAAGAAAAAAAAAAAAAAAAAAGGAAAACAACTTTTTAGATCACTTAATTGATTGGAAATTTGTCTCTTCTGGCAGACTGCAGCAGAACTACTTGGTTGTGTACCAGATATTGCCTGCTTTGCAAAGCTGATGACTGGTGGAATTATACCCTTGGCTGCCACATTGGCAACAAATGCTATATTTAACTCATTTATCGGAGAATCAAAGGTAATCTATGGGCTGTTTTTTTTTTTTTTTTTTTTGGTTTCTTTTTCATTTTTGTGTGTTAGTTAGGGCTAAAATATAGAAGAAATTTTATATAGGAAGTTGACATATTGGCTTCTGGTAGTGTACTCTTGGCTGTCACATTTGTTGCCCTTGATTGTATTTCACCCTTTGATTCAGAATGTGATAAAGGGAATGACAGGGACTGGTTAATAGCAATGCTAGAACACTCAAGGGTGAATCAGTTTATATGCGGTGAAGTCTTAGACACGGATATTTTCTTTCTGTGTTCTCACTTTACAAAGCTTTGTCATTTAAATTCCCTGGTAGTTGCAGCATGTACACATTGGGTTCTGCCACCTTTTTTTGGCCTTCTTTGATAAGTTATTACCAATATATTTGGCTGTCAAAGCAGGATTATGCTTAAAAAAATTGGTATAAAAGGGTTTGTTTAACTTAATTCATTCAAGTAATCTAACTTTGAGGTAGTTTGAGCATATTTAGGCCCTGTTAGTTTTTGTGTCAAATGTTTCCTACAAAAAATATTTTCATTGGAAAATGAGTTGTTTTAAGCTGTTTGGTTGTTACCTGGAATATAATTTTCTAGCTTTTGTTTGCACTAAATTCATTAATGACGATGGCGGTTGAGGGGAGGAAAGTGGTGGTGGCAGATGACTGGTGACGATAGCAATGGCAGGTGGGTGGTGGTAGTAACAGTGATCAGTGATTGATGTTGGCTAGTATTCTGAAGATCCCAAGCACCACCTGTATCTTAAAAACTCTAATGTCCCTTGTTTTTATGTGTTTGTGCTGAACAGTGCTCTTGATATTTATTAAGGAATAAAGTGCTTAAATGCTGTTCATTCTTGTTGTAGCTGAAAGCCCTTCTGCATGGACACTCATACTCTGGACATGCTATGGGATGCACAGCAGCTGTTAAATCCATAAAATGGTTCAAAGATCCCCAGACAAACCTAAATATCACTGATGAAGGAAGGTCGCTTAGGGAGGTATGTTGATTATGTCTTTTTTTAACTCATGTGATACAAATCTTCCATTAACTTGTATGTGTTAATAATTTATAAATGGGGCATTACAGTACTACAGATGGCAGAACCTCTTTTTTTTTTTTTTTTTTAGATACTCAAATTCAAACTTTTCTGGATGAATTCATCAGTTATATTTAATTCTAACATTTAGCTAGCTATTCCCCTCCCCCCCCACCCCCAACCCAAAAAAAAAAAAAAAAATTCACAGATCATCTTATAGGGATCATGCTATAAATATCATTATGGGATCTGTAAATTAATCATTTGTCTTTAAATGCTTGCAGCTATGGGATGAAGATGTGGTGCAGCAGATCTCATCACATCCTGCAGTTGAAAGAGTGGTAGCACTGGGGACTCTCTTTGCCTTAGAACTCCGAGCAGAAGGCAGTAATGCTGGGTATTGTCTGATTGGCTTATCATTTGAATTATTTTAAAATTTCATCTTCAAGTAATTTTCATGGTAGCACTACGTGCCACTGTTACACTTTCCAACTAATAAGCTGGAAGGTTACTCTGAAATTTATTTCCTTAAGAAACTGTTATGTGAAGCATCTTGGACTTCCACAGCTTCTCTGTCATAACCATGTAAACAGTAAATGGTGATCCTGTATGGTTCATCATGTCTGACATCATTGCAAGGATGATCGAGATCAATCAAGGAGCTAATTTTGAGCTTGTCTGGCTTCAAATAGAAGGCAATTAATGGTTATTCAAACACCATAATTCTCTTTTCTTTTCTTTTTTCTTTTTTTTGAGAAACCCATAATTGTCTCATTGATCTGATGATTTGAGGATCTATGAGCAAGTGTAGGCAATGGTATTTGTGGCATAATCAGTCTATTTCTGCTTTATGACTCACTTAAAAAACCTATTGCCATACGGTCCATATCCCTGTTATAACAAACTCTTACTTTTGGTCTGTTTTTCTCTTCCTTGTGACCTGATTTTCCGCCATTGTGCATGCACTACTGCATGTGTTCCAGTTCAGTCCTTATCTATGTTTTAATGTTTATCCCCTCATTTAGGAAGTTCTGCTCTAAGTGCGTCTTTTACAGGTATGCATCGCAATATGCTAGCTCTCTTCTTCAGAATCTCCGTCAGGATGGCATTTACACGAGGCCTTTGGGCAATGTCATATATCTCATGTGCGGGCCCTGCACATCTCCTGAGATCTGCAGCCAATTACTCGTTAAACTTTACAAAAGACTTGAAGACTTTGACCAGTTTCACCAAATTAGAGAGGAGAATTCTCAAAGCTATGGTGGTTGAATCATTGCTAGCTATTCAAAGTCTATTCTTTTTTGGGCCCATGTAGAGCATCTGAGTTTATTATTTGTAAGGATTCACAATCATTAATTATTATTATTATTTTTTTCCAGAAGCTATAATTGGTGATAATTTGATATTCTTGCCATTCTTCATCAGTCATTTTGTGGTATTTTATAATATTTGCTTGACTGCTCGGCGGCTCCTTGACAAATATGGGCTTCAATAGAGGAATGAAGTATCTAAGCTAAATATTATTATCCACATTTATCATGGTTTTTGATTAAATATCTTCCCACCATAGGCAATGAACAAAGTTGCATGAGCTCAATCACATAATTTGAGCAATAAAGGTCCTTCATCAATCACTTCTTGTTTCGCCTCTCCAATTATTGGCTGGGTTAAATTTAAACTCAATGCAACTATAGGTAGATTTGCATGTTCAGCCTATCTTGAGAGGAATAGCAGTGTGAAAATCGTTGGTTTATGGGCTAAAATGTTATATGATACACTGAAAATGCGAGCCTCTTCAGCAAAAAATAATAATAATAAAAAATAAATAAATAAAGGTGATAGAACCGATGTCAGTAAACCCACACAAGGCTCCTCCATTTATACTTGTATTCGTTTAGGAACAATTTATCTAGTTTTTTGTTAAAAAGTTTTATATGAAAGTGTGTTAAAGTATACTTTGTACTTTGAAAAAGTGAGAAAAAATAGGAAAAAGTGAAGTTTTAAAAAGTTGTATATAAAAGTTAAAAGTTAAAAACTAAAACTTAAAACTGATATCAAACTCAAGTACACAAAGCAAGCTAGGTTTGAAATCTCAATGAGCATGATGGGGTGTCAAAACAATTTCTCATTTTTCTCTAGTTTTAGGAACATTAATTGTTAGACCCTTGATCCTTGATAGGGGTGATTAAATTACGTGTGTCATGTGTGGCACCTTCCATCCATGCCAACCACAGAAACTCATGGACATGAAGGAAGCATATCATGGGCTGAGCAAGATTCCTTAAAGAAATAGAAGACTATATTGCCTCACTCATTGTGGTCCATGCAAACTCGTGTTTGACTTTAGAGGCAATGTGTTTGTTGCCTTGCAAAGGTAATGAATCTGTGGTCGTGGTTTGGTAGACTATAAGCTACACGTGTGTTGTGCCAGTGGGATGAGTCGTGACGGCTTTGTATGGGCTTCGCCATGGCCTATGGGCATATTGTTGTGCAGTGAGTATAGCTCGCTTGTGTGCAGGGAAAAACATTTTTCGGGTTATGGCTTACATGACCAAGTATGGTTGGGTTGCATACGGAAGTGCATCAAACAATGCAAAATAGAAAAATTTATTAATTTTACACATCTAAGCCCTCAAATCATTTACGTCGGTCAAGCTAAAAATTGTGTAAATTTGTAAAGTTGATACAATAATTGTGTAAATTTAAACTAACGTTATTCATTTTGCATTTAGTTTTATCATTTTTTTACGTATCTCGAGAATAAAAAAAAAAAAGGAGTGGATGATAGCTGTTGTGTATGAAGAAAGATAAATAATTAAAGAAAATCAAGAAAAATTGATATTTCAATGAAATGTAGTGTAAACAGATAATCCGATGTGAGGTGTTTTAAAAAATGAGTATGTAAAATAGAAAAAAATTGATTCTTATACTAAAATATATGTAATTTTTTTGCACAAACTGATATGAATGCTCTAATATGTTATTTCGGCTGTATGGGATGTATTGGCTAGATTTGAGGGTGTCATTGACATAAGCCAAGCCCTCCACATGGCAGTACATGGGGCGAATACTAGGTGTTGGGCAGTGTGCTTTGGATATCAGGTTGATAGACACGGCTTGTGATGGGCTGGAACATGCGCACAAACTATATGCATGTGTCTGATCATCAAAAAAAAAAAAAAAAAACTATATGCATCTAATAGATGACAACAACTTGGTGTGACGGTTACCAAGTAGCTGCATGCATGGATCATAGATGGTCTTTGTCAATGTGCTACCTGCATGGAAAGGCTCCAAGATATAATATAGTTAGGCACAAATATTACTTACATGTTATGTTAGAATGGACCAACGAAGGTTGGCCTGAGTGGAAGGGCCTTTGGTCGCTTAAGTAAGTGGTCTCTAATTCGAGCCCTTGTGGATACAGCAAACTTTTTTGGAAGAGGTCCCCACCTTTGGTGTCCGACAGTATCTCGGAGGATTAGTCACAGGTGAAGACTGGGGATACCTTGGGAAACCAAAAAAAAAAAAAAAAAGTTATGTTAGAATGGTTAATTGATTAAATTCATCATATTTTAACAATTTAAATTTTTAGAATAAATGATAATTTATCATGTTATACCTTTAAGCTATTGGGGATGTTAACAAGATTTGTGCGAGGCAATTTATTATATCGAAGCATTATAAACCTTGTGGTATTGTAAGCTTGGTGGATGATTAGACAAAGACAATTTGAGTTAGGAAAAACCTTAAGTTGCTTTGTACTTTGAGGCAAAGTAATAAAGGTTCGAAGTGTTTTCCCTTAAGCTTTGGGTTGACTGTGCATGCTTTAATTTGTGTTGTGCATCCTTTTATTCACACAAACTGATTGATTGTTTCCTCGGGCTTGGCTGAGATAAAGTAAGACATACTTGGAAGCAACACACAAGTCACAAGGCAAACAGTTTGTGGTCAAAATATGAGATTTGACACGACTCCTACTTCTTTTTTCTCTTTTCAAAAATTTTTACTTTTTTATAATTCAATAATTAGTGATAGGAGGGATTTGATCTTAATCGTTTGTATTGAAAATTTGCAAATGTGTATATACTTATGAATAAAGTTTGAGTTGTTCAATTATATTAGATTTATTAAAATAAAGGCACGTGTTCACTTTCGTTGGACGTAAGCCTCATCCTATACCTACCAACTGGCTAAGAATAAAATCCTATTTATGTGAAGTTGATTAGTTGCAGACCTAGTATTAAAATATTAATAGTTTTCACGTTCTTTAATTGCCTTTTTATCCTGTTGTCTGTTTTTATTGAGGCGTCTTTTCTTTGTTTCCTTTGCTTTGTTTATTGTTGTATCTTTTTGCCGCAGTCCGAACAGGATCAAAAGAAGAAGAAATGGAGAACAGATATATTTTTTTTGTTCTATTCTTTTTCTTTTTCTTTTGCTGAATAAGGCTTTTTTTTTTTTTTTTTTTTTTCGGTAACTGCCGTAACTGTAGGTGTTTCATGTATTAGCGGAGAGGGAATGATAATAATCTGATCCTTATAAGTCCTCTTTTTTTTTAATAGGACAGTACATCTGGATATTTGTAGTCCTTTTTTTTAGTACTTTTCTTTTTGGCAATGCATTCATGAGTCATCATGACCATTCCACCATTGATCAAATGCAAATTTACGTTTGGTTAGCTTAAGATTTTTTTTTTTTTTTTTTTGGGTTAAACTTAATTTGATGAGTAATTATTAGAAATTTTAAGAAAATTATTATACAAAAAAGAGATGAGATCAAATTATACTTGATATAACTACATAAAAATTGCACATTTTTTAAACCATAGATTCTCATTAGATCAAACAGTGATAAATTACTACTTGCTATCCCATTAATACAGAATTGTTGTATGCCAAGTCAACTACTTTTACTGAATTTTCTCACATTTTATGCCCAACATCCCTCAATCACCTTCCCACTACCACAGTACCACCCCACTGAAAAAAGTGCCAGACTTGGCCATTCCATGGAGATCATTGAAAAATAAAAATATTACAGAGTTTTCTTTTTAAGTCTCATGAAAATATCTTGGAAACAAATCCCTTTCCCATGAGAGTCTTAAGGCTAGAGAATTTCCTGACTGGACCTGTACTACCTTACATGTGCAAGAATGGCAAAATGATTCAACGGCTTGTGTATGTATAAGTACATATGTGTGTCCAACAATTTAGTTGACAATGATGGCGTCTTATTGAACAAATTGCAATTCACAACAAGAATCAGTATGCCCTTAAACTAACTCCGGGTATTTCCAAAAACTCATCAATCACTCCAAAATCCACCATCTCTGCACCTTCCTCAATCCTCACTCACCGACACTTATGGTCACTGGGATGTGGTTGAATAGATGAATGAAAATCTGTAGAACAAGTTCACATGTACGTTTATCCAAATAATAATAATAATAACAACAACAAGAAGAAAAGAAAAAAAAAACTTTGACCACACTGTCATTAATACATCCCAAAAAAACTAGCATTTGGTGTTGGCATGTGAGTGTATTCTCTTATCTCATTCCCCTTCCCCCATATATGTGTGTGTGTGTTTCTCAAATTTAAAAAAAAAAAAAAAAAAAAAAAAAAAAAAAAAAAACTCTATATTAATGACATAAGAAGTAATGATTTATCACTGTTAGATCTAATAAGGATCTAACTTTTGTCAAGTTATACCAGGTGTAACTTGAACCTATCTCATAAAAGAGAAAGTGATTTTAAATGTCAAGAGTTTTGTAGTTGAATCAAAATTTAATAGGAGAATCAAAATTTAAAAAATCCCTCTTATATATATATATATATATATATATATATATAGTCTTACCCTATTCCCAGTGATAGATATTGGCACCCACCATTTAAAATTATTAGAGCCCATATAATTAAGTGGATTTTTTTTATTTAATATTAATTAAGTAGTATTTATTTAGTTTTTTTTATTTAAATGCATTCTTCTTAATTTTTGAAATGTAAAATCCATAATTAAAATTTTGTATCTAGGCTTTATTAACATTTCATTTTCAAAGATAATATGTCTAATTAATTTCATATTCTTATGACATAATCGATCTTAAATAGGATTTCATCAATTCTACATTTGAAAACCTTTTACAGTCGAACAAAAATAACAAATCAGTAAAGTTTTGTAAGCAATATATGCATTTAGGGAAAAAAAAAAATCTAGTCTTTTTATAAATAAAAAATTGTTCTATAACATGTTTGAACATCATTATGATTATTTTCATTAAAATATTTATGCTTTGTTATTTAATTATATTTTAACTCTTTTTTGTGAGTTTCTTATTTATTTGAGAGATTTTCATCCTACAAATTCTCTATTATATTTTTTATATTGCTAGTAGAAATTTATCAAGAAATCCCATTTGCGATTCTATTAATCTTTTGTTCTCTCTTGTTGTTTTTAGAATTTTTTTATATTCCTATTTTTATTTTTTAGAAGACATTTTTTATTAAAAATTATTTACAAATAAAAGAAATACTCTCTATGATATAAAGTTATAATATAATAAAAAATAAATTTGAAAGTGTAGCACAATAGAATCTAATTTCTTTAATGTATTATTGCAACTTCGAGAAAAATAGAATCACCTAATAGTATCAACCTGCCCAAACAATAATGCAAAGATAGATTTACCACATAACTTGATAACTTGATACTAACCAAAGCAAGATTAATTCCATATGTCAAATAAAAAATCATGATTGGGGCATAAAACAAGTTTTACTTTCCTTGGCTAGGCGATTTATGGTTGTGTGAGTTATGAGCATGGGTCATCGTTGATGGTCATGCGTGGGCGTCAATTGTTGGTTAGCGACGTGGATTGCCTTTGGATGGTTGTCGATGGTTATTGTTAAAAGTCATGGGTGGGTGTGAGTTTTGTGGATTGTGTGGGTTACAGTCATGGGTCGTGAGGTCACCATCGATTATGCCTTTAGGAGTTCGTCGATTTGTGTGGATTTGCTATTCCCAATTCTTGTTGGCCATTATTTTTTTATTTATTAGAATAGAAGAAGGATTGATCTTAAAAATATGAAAAAGAAACAAAGACCCATTTGCAAAACAACTGTTTTTTCTTCTTCTCTCAAAGTTTAAAAACAATGAAAAACATATATTGGAAACAAGTTTTGAAAACATATTTAAAAAAAAGGTAATCAAATAGTTGTTTTGGATTATGAGAAATATGGTTAAATTTTTGTAAAATTTGTTCCAATGTTTGTAGACTATATGTAATTTTTTTTTTGGTTAAGAGGATAATTCCATAAATTAACTCGCCAACATGGGCTGAGAGTTGGCTACAAGCCTTACAGAGTACATGCCACCCTTATTTGCATCTAACAAAATACATAGTTCATTTGACAAGGGAGTTCATTTGACAAGGGACTTTCAAGAACTACAAAATCATCATTTAACCAACAGCTTTCCCTAGCAAGCATATCCGCGCATTTATTCCCTTCCCTGTACACATGCTTGATCCTCATGCCTTGAAACCGGGTGAGCAAGGTCCTGCAGTCATTTAGGAGAGGAGTATAATATCTGTTAGGAGTATTAATAGCACAAACCAGGTCTATGACTACTTTTGCATCAAGTTCCACAACAATGTTATTTATTCCCATTTGAGATGCCAATATCAGACCATCTCTCAAAGCCCAGAATTCTGCCTCTACACTAGTTGCCATGCCTATCTTCCTCATGTAACCTTTCACCCGCTTTCCTTGAGAGTCACGGATCAAAACTCCGCCCCCCACCTTCCCCGGATTTCCTATCGATGCCCCATCAGAGTTCAGCTTATACCAGCCCAATGGTGGTTTTTGCCAGCACACCTGATAAGCAGATACATGTTTTCCTTTCTGCTACTTGCTCACACAAAAGAAATACTTTGTTGCAAGTCTGATGCAAGAGTGGTGAAGATTAAAATTAAGGGGTTTATTGTCAAACACAACTCCATTCCTATGCTTCCAAAGCTCCCAAACAGTAAAAAGGAATAAAAAACTCCATGGAATCCCCTTAATATGAAACTGATTGCTGCATAAACAGTTTCTTTTCAGCCATTCCAACAAGTCCAAGTGAAATGAACTAGTTAGAGGTTGAGGAACTCCAATCTGTTCCCAAAGATTCAGTGCAAAGGGGCAATCTTTAAGCATATGAGCTATTGATTCATCTCTATTCCTACATAAAGGGCATCTGGGATCACAATTAATTCCTCTCTTAGCAATGACCTGTTTGACAAGCACACTGTCATGGAAGCATAACCAAAGGAAGGAAGTAATTTTTGGCCAAATGTCAAGCTTCCAAATCCAATGACCTTCAAAGGTTTGATTTTTAGTATCCTCGGGTCTAAGCTGGGCATAAGCCAAAGCCATGCTAAATTCCCCATCCCTTGTGAATTTCCACATCATGGTGTCTTCTTTCTCACCCCACAATTGCATAGGAATAGCACATATTTGTTCTTTAATCTCCCTTGGTAAGTCATAGGAAATCCTCTCCCAATTCCATTGACCTCCCTTGAAAATCTCCGCAATAGTCAAATTGAGCTCCTCAACTCGTAGGGGTCCTGCCATCAGCTCCCTTAAAGATTTACCCTTCACCCACTTGTCTTCCCAAAACTTTAATTTTGAACTCCTACCCACACTCCAACATATTCCCTCCACAAAAGTAGGAAATCCTTTCTTCACTGTTTTCCAGCAAGGGGAACAAGGGAGTTTGTCTGGATCTTTTGCTAATTGCTTTACACAATATACTTGCTATAATTGTTTTGAATTGTACAACAAAAATTACTAATTTTCAGCACATCCCAAATACCAAAAAGCGTTCTTGAACTCGTTTTTAAGTTCATTAATAACTAAACATAAAAAATTGAGTCAGCTTTCAAGAAATTTAAAATAACCCAAAAAAAAAAAAAAAAAAACTTTTATCCCAAACAAACGAGTGTAAAATAAAAAATAAAGTCAGATTTTGGCCGACAAACTTTCTTTAATGTGACTGATTGAATTGAATCACCGAATTAGGAACATCCCAGGCCGATGTAAAGCTTCAAAACTTGGTCATTCACGTTTGCTCTAATTAAGGCATGAAAATCATTGGTTCCTTAGAAAAAAGGTAACCAAATACTTGTTTTAGATTATGAGAAATATGGCTGAATTTTGTAAATATTTTATAATGTGTGTAGACTATGTAAGTAATTGCTTTACACAGTATACTTATTATACTTATTTTGAATTGTACAACAAACAATACTAATTTTCAGCACATCCCAAATACCAAAAAGCATTTTTGAACTTGTTTTTAAGTTAGTTATAACAACTGAACATAGAAAATTGAGTCAGCTTTCAAGAAATTAAAAAAAAAAAATCGTTTTTGTAAAAAAATAAAAAATAAAAATGAAGTGTAAAAAAAATAAGGACAAAGTTTAACTACAAAATTTGTTGTAACATAAGGTTACAATTTTACTCAATATCTTTTTATTGGAAGTGAATTTTAACAAATCCACTATTGGATTACACATTCTTCTTATATACTCTATATTTGCAAAATTTTTAAAAAATTGAAGATCAATAGTTATGTCATCAATAAATTGTTTAAATTTCAAGTTTTTGTAATTTAAAATTATACATAAAATATAAGTTTATAGATTATATAGTAAATAATATCTGATTGACATAAAATTTGATATGTGTATTAAGAGTGTAAAAAGAATATGTAATTCAACGGTTAGATTTTCAAAATATATAATAATGTTTATTTTACTAAGTAAGATTTATGTGTGTTAAAATACTTCATATCTCAATAAAAAAATTTAAAACTTTAGGTTATAATCAAATTTGTAACTAATTTTTGTTCAAAAAATAAAAGTTAGATTTCAGCCGACAAACTTTCTTTAGTTTGAATGATTGAATCAGGAACATTCCAGGCGGACGTAAAGCTTCAAAACTTGGTCATGCAAGTTTGCTCTCCTTATGGCATGAAAATCATTGGTTCCTTATACTTTCCAAGTCCAATGGGCACTACTTATCATATGTTGTCTTTCTCTTTCACAAAATTTACCATTATTGATAAAATGAGTATTTTAGTTACTCTTTGAGCAAAAAACTTCGTTTTTATTTGGTAAATATTTACGTCCCAAATTCTCAACCAATGTTTGAATTTCAGAGAAATAGTATTGGAAGTAGCAGCAACATTTTATTAATCATTATAATGATTAACAATAACATAATAAAAACAACAACAACTTTCTTCAAAAAGAAGAAAAAAAATAAAAACAAAATAACAACAATAAAATAATACATTGGGTTAGTACCATCAATTTAATGATAGTTTATTAATCATTATTATGATTAACAATAACATAATAAAAACAACAACTTTCCTCTAAAAGAAGAAAAAAAGAAAAAAGAAAAAGAAAATAACAACTATACAATAAGTCAATAATACATTAGCTTAGCACCATCAATTTAATGATAGCAATAGAAAAGTGGGCCAGCCAAAAAAGGAAAAGGAAATTCTTTTGTTTTTAAAAGAAAACAAAAAAAACAAAAAGAAGTGGCGTCAGCTCAGTAAAAGGAAGTGACGCCATTGTCAAAATTATATAAAATTTCCAAGTGACGTGGCAAGAGGGGCTAACACATCCTGGTAAACGTACGGTCATGATTTCATGCTCGTTTGTCCTTCGGACGATCCTAAAGCAACGACCAATACGGGATTGGGATCTAGCACTCATTCTACGAGAAACCATCCACTGCTAGTCTGCTACACAGACCACGCTGCTCTCACTTACTTTTCCACCATTTGATTAAAAATTCATCAAGGATTTCGATTATTTACACTCACATCCCCCCTCATATCAAGAGTTCATTTGGTATTGGCTTATAAGTCAGTTTTTTTGCTTTTAACTTTTATATAGAACATTTTAAAATTTTACTTTTAGCAAACTTTCAGCAAAAAAAAAAAAAAAAAAAACAACTAAATAAGATGTTCCTAAGGGGACATTTGAAATAAGAGAAGCATCACATCCTTTAATGAGTTTGTCTCGTAGTAACATGTTTTCAAATGTTTTTTTTTTTTTAATAGTCAAAATATTTTCAAGTGTTTAATGTGACATTAAAATTTTTAAGTATAAACCACTAAAACTAGTGCCATCTAGTTATCATTAGTGACCCTAGCCACTATATCAATGGCTCAAACTGTCAGGCTAGCAACGCCACAACAACATATTAAGGTGGGGGGAGTGTTTCTGAGTGTTTTTTTTTTTCACCAAAGCTTTTGTTGGTATAACATTTTACAAAATTTTACAAAGAATTTTATGGTTAATCCAAAATGTTCTTAGTTTGACTAGGAGTGGCAATTTGTGTTCACGTGTTGCATTTGTATTGTGTCGACTTATAAGTATTTAACTATATGGGTCAATACTAATTCGACATATTTATTAAACGGGTCAAAATTTTTCAACCCTAACTCAACCCATTTATCGGGTCAATTGTGTTGATATATTTATTAGATTTTATAAAAAAACGAAAAAAATCTAAAATATATATATATATATATATATATAAAATTCAAAACTAATGAGTAATTTTATCATAAATAATCATTCAAAACTAAAACATATCTCAATATCACAAATAATCAATTATAATATGTCAAAGAAAATAAATCACAACAACTAATAAATTTATATACCTAAGTTTGAAAGGTATATTGGTAAAATGTTATTTAATTAAATAGGTCAAACAAGTCAAACAGGTTCCATAGATTGGACACTAACTTAACTCGTTTATTAAATGGGATAGTTATGTTAACTCGAATATGACACTAACTCATTAAGTCTCAACCCATAACTTGCTAATTTCGTACAGTGTAGTATTAGATTCACGAGTCGTATCCAATTTTGCCACCCCTAAATTTGACCAACATTTTACAATAAAACAAACATCTTGAAATGCTACAAAAATATTTTTCGTAAAATACAAATTATTTACATTGATCTCTTTTGATAGATTGAAAAAAAGGTTTTAAAGCTTTTTGAATTTCCATTTTTAACCCTTTATTTTTAATATTTAAGAGCTATCAATGTAAACAATTTGTATTTTAGAGAAAACAAGTACCTTATTCCAAACCAGGAAGAAAAGTGAGTATGATAAAAAAGAGTTTAGCTTACTTTCAATACTTTTTTAATTGGACATGTCACTTTGTTTTAAATATACAATGGCTAGTAGTAGTGAGTTTTAATCTCAATATTTTATTTAGGGGTTCAATTATAAGGACACATATTAAGCCATCTATTTTTGGAAACATTTTCTCGAGAATTGAAAAAGCTATCAATATTTTTTCAATTCTTGAGGAAATTTTTTTTTTAAATGGTTAATTATTGTGTGCCCAAACCCTTTGAACACACATTAACAAAATCTTTTATTTAGTTAGTAGATAATGTGAGAGTCTCTCATTAAAATAAAAAGAAATTCTTTTTAAAAAGTAGGTAACCCAAACCCAATGAAAAAAATATCCAAGCTACGTCAATGCAAAATTGTTCTCGAGAAATCGTTCACTAGTACTACTCACCCACCCACCAGTCCACCACTACCAGAATTAGAAAGTCAACAAAGAGTCGAACTGATGTGTGGAATCGGTTGGCGTAGAAATCGGAGTACTGTGGTGTGAGAAGCAGGAGATTGTGGCACAGTTGAGCTTAGATAGTCGCCAGAGTAGACTGTAAATATAAAAGAAGTCTTTTAAGACCAATCCTAATCTTCAATCCTATCTATCTACCTGTCTGTCATACATTGCTTTCGATTTTCTTGCTATTTTGCCAAACACGCCAAATTTTCTCGCTGATTTTCCCGCACTTTCTCGCCCTCTGAAAATTTTACCATAAGGGAAAACTTTTAAAGGAATATCTCAGTAAGTGTTCCTGTTATTTGTTATTGGTCTCTAGTTCAAGTTTGGTTTTTTTTGTATTTGGTTGAGATTAGGGTTTTGGAAGTTCAAATTTGGGGGAATTTGTGGAATCTGAGCTGAATTCTAAGGGTATTGTAGATCTGTGTTGGGGAACTGGTGTGTTCTTTTTGTGTTTTTGTGTTTTGTGTGTGTGTGTGTGTGTGAGTGGAGTGTTGGTTCGGGTTTTTTTTTTGGTGAGTCTGGCTGTAAATTTGGGGGTTTTTACATGTGGAAATTTGTTTTTTGGAAGTGAAATTTGTTGTGCTTTTTGGTGTATTGCAGATCTAGGAGGCTAGGGGTTTTAGAAGAGTGGGTATCAATGCAGACTAGGTTAATGGAGAGGACTAATTCCATGAGAGGGAAGAGGAGTTTAGATGGTGGTGAAGGTGGAGGAGACGACGAGCAGCCAGAGCGGAAGCGGCCTGCTCTTGCTAGGTAAATTCTTGAGTTCTTAAGTGTGAATTGCTTTTTATCTTGTTTGTTAATTTTTTCTGGAAAATGTAAATTGTACAAAAATTAATATGGGTCTAGTTGAACTAGTACGCACATGGGGTCTCCAATTGAAGAGTTTAGTAGGTAAGTTGACTACTTGGTTATGAGAGAACAGTCACTAGCTGTTACTTCAGTAGCACTAGAACTTGGTGTGAGCTTGTCTTTATAAGTGGAATGTTGATAACTGATAACTACCTTTAAAACCTGTTTTGAGAAACTTACCAATAAAAAATGGGTTGCCTTGTTGGTAGCAAGATTGAAATTTCCTCTAAAAGTGGCCTATGTCATCACCAAATGCGCTACTGCCACAAGTCAGTAATTTTATTTAGTTGTTGTTTAAAGGGTAGGGAATTTTTCCTTTCTAAACCTGGCTAGCCATGAGTGATGCTATCTTAATAATATGTGTAGCAAAAATCTTAATTTCTAAGGTCTATCACATGATACTAGTATTTGTGCGCTAGTGCTAATGTAACTTTTTTCTTATTCTATTCTCTTTATTTAATGTTGCTTAGTATATGTATTCTGTTTGATTTAAAATCATATATGTCATGCAGTGTAATTGTTGAGGCCCTGAAGGTGGACAGTTTGCAAAAGCTCTGCTCGTCTTTGGAACCTATTCTTCGTAGAGTTGTAAGACTTAAGGCTTCTACTCTCAGTTTTCATACAAACTAGTTTTTCTTCTGACGAGTTTGGGCTGGCTATTAATTAATGCTTCATCACTTTGATTTACCTAGTACAGAATATCTGCTTTAAACACCAATCATAGGTCAACGTGCTTATCTATCCTTCTTTTATTTCCTTTTGAGTCTGATCCTTTGTGGTTGCCATCTTTCTTTTAGTGTAAAATGTCCTGACACTATTTTGATCTCTAAGAATAACCCAAGTATCCGTAGAGCATGGAAGGAAAATGGTAGATCAAGTGTAGATTCTAGTCCATATGTGTGGAGCACAGGAGGGAAATAGTCAAGTTGGCTACTTCATTATGCCTAATGTTTGAAGTGGTTGTATTGTTGGCTGTCTAATGCTTTTACTTATTCTCCTTCTCATTTGGTGTTGTTTGGATAGGCTGACTTGAGACTTTAGCCTTTAGGTTATTGGTTGTGTGTTTTGGATTAATCTCCTCTCTGTAGTCTTTCAATGGAGTTTTGCTTATCAACTGAATGAAAATTTTCTTCCTTTGGTTTGTTTACATATTTTGACCCATTAAATCATGTTATCCAGTGAATCGGTCTAACTTCAAAAATTTAGGTAAAATAGTTGTGCTGAAATTCATCACTTAAAGTTCCCTTCCTCTTCTTTATGTATAATTTGTTAGTCAGATATTTGTGTAATTTGCATTTTTTTAATGAATAAGAATAATTTATTAAAAAAGAGCTAGTTGGATTGTACAGGGTGTGTATCAACTACTAACTATCTTAAATAATTACAATATGAGGGGAAGTGAACGGTCTATACTCGAGATTAAATCTCTCCTTCTTCATTCTTTGCTAGATTGGAGAACTGCTCTTAATTCTCTTCCCTGTTCTAATTTATTATATTTTTTTTGGAGTCTTGTAATTTGAGAGATTGAAGTACTGCTACTAAAGTACACATCTTGTGTCCCTGGGTATTCTTTTATTTTTTTATTAATGAACTTTCATTAATTATATAAAAAAAAATTACAATATGAACGTTCTAAGAAAGATTCAATAGCGAGATTGCCTAAGGCATTCATCCATTCATACAAAGATTGTAACAATAAAAGTTCAATAACATTATATGATTTTCTGCAACATCAAAGGTCCTGTTATTCCTTTCTTGCCATATAGTCCATAAAATACATAGAGGAGAAGCCTACCAAACTTTTTTGCTCGTGTGCTTATGAAACCTTCCTTACCAACATGCCAACATTTGAGTTACTGTCTTTGGCATGATCCAACCAAGATACTCCAAAAAAAGAAACACAAGGGACCGCAAATCTCTACCCACAGACAATTAAGCAAGAGGTACTTGACCATCTTTCTACTATTCTTACACAGACAGCACCAATCCAAAATCAGTGAGTGTCACCTTCGTAAATTATCACAGTCAATATCTTATCTGGAGCTGCTGTCCAAGTGAAAGGAGAAACCTTAAGAGGCACCTTGGCTACCCAAATGCTTAGCTAAGGAAAGGAAACTCACCTTGAACCCCTTAAGTCTTCATAATACAATTTAACATTAAACTTTCCACTCTTAGTTAAGCTCCAAGATAACAGATCCTCACCCAGGATAGAAGGGAGACTAGAGTATAATAATAATAATAATAAAAATAAAAACTTCATTGACTCCAGCTCCAATCTTGAACTTGTCTCATAACCTGATGATTCCAATGCCTTGTACCACTATCCACCATCTCTCCTAAAACATGAAGGATAGTGATTTTCTTATGAACAAACAGTTTTTCCCTGCATAAAAGATTATAATTACATTGGTTGTGATTTGTATATGGTGTATGTTCCTTCTCACTAATTCAGTGCAATTGATACTTAACAGGTCAGTGAAGAAGTGGAACGTGCTTTGGCAAAGTTAGGCCCTGCTAGACTCAATGGAAGGTTTTAAATATTCTTGATGATTCTTTTGGAAGTTGATTTAATTTCTTGTGATTGCCTTCCCCCCTCTCCCCCCCCCCCTCCCCCCGAATCTTACTTGGGTATGTTTTAGTTTTATAATTGTCTATGGTCAATTTTACATATTTTCTTGAAACATAATTAAGCTTTAAATGTGAAACAGTTGAATTGCACAGCAGGGGGGGTGGAATCGTTAGAATAGTTAACTTGTTGAATATTTTTCTACAACTGAAAAAAAGATAGGGCAAAGAAAGATGATTTTTTTGAATTATATTATAGTTTAGGTAAGAAACATACCAGCTTTAGATTATTGACTGATGTACTGAGGAACAAAGTTGTTATAAAAAAAAATCATAAAATTGGTTGCAACGTGCATGAACAATCTCATGTATATAAAAGTCACTGTTATCAAGTTTGGATGATATTTCTTTGCACATTTGTGTAATTCTGAGTGCATACATGTGTGATGTGCCATCAATAATAAGTATACCATTTCAATATTGGGCCACAGAATGGTCCTTGGACTTTAAAATACAAGCTGATGTGGGTGTTCAAAAGCTCACTTAAGTTGATCCTTGTAACATCTGAACTCAAGGACCACGAATAACATTGCCTTGCCTTTGAGAAGTTGTAGGGTTGAAATAAAATGCCAGGAAAATTGTTGGATGGTTTTCTTTTGTTCACTATAAATGATTTATCCCAAAAAAAACGTTTGTTTCTTTATCTTCCTTATTTGATGCTATGGCTCTATCCAAGTTTGTTGGTTTAGTTTATTAATAGCTTCTATGGCTACGCTATTATATTCAGAGAATTATGCCTTTATCGGTAGCTTCTATTTCTGATCTATTTTCTCTGATCCAATAGTATCCCATCTACATGGAAAATATTGGATAGTTTGGTCTTTGGGTAATATCAACCTCCTATTCAGTCTTTATTTTTGATTTCTAACTTCAGTGGTCCCCTATTTTTTCATTATTCTGCTTGCATAAACTTTTTGTTTTACATCTGTGGTTGTGGTAAATTCTTCATGCTTTTGGTTTCAGGTCTTCCCCCAAACGAATTGAAGGTCCAGATGGACGAAACTTGCAGCTGCACTTTAAGTCCAGATTGTCTCTTCCTCTCTTCACAGGAGGGAAAGTAGAAGGCGAGCAGGGTGCTGCAATCCATGTTGTTTTGATTGATGCAATCACTGGCGTTGTTGTGACATATGGACCTGAAGCCTCTGTCAAACTAGACGTTGTTGTGCTTGAAGGTGATTTTAATAATGAGGATGATGAAGACTGGACTCAAGAAGAGTTCGAAAGCCATGTGGTGAAAGAGCGTGAAGGTAAGAGGCCTTTGTTGACTGGAGACCTACAAGTGACACTCAAGGAAGGGGTAGGGACGTTGGGGGAGCTCACGTTTACGGATAACTCAAGTTGGATAAGAAGCAGGAAGTTCCGGCTTGGCTTGAAGGTTGCCACTGGATTTTGTGAGGGCATACACATACGTGAAGCAAAGACAGAAGCTTTTACTGTTAAAGATCACAGAGGGGAATGTATGCTCGTAAACTGTCATTTCAATTCTTCCTTTTCCTGTTTCTCTTTTATTGTTGTTGATTCCTCAATTTTCCCTGGACAGTGTACAAGAAACACTATCCCCCTGCGTTAAATGATGAAGTATGGAGATTAGAGAAAATTGGCAAGGATGGGTCATTCCACAAGAGGCTAAACCGGGAAGGAATATTCTCGGTTGAAGAGTTTCTTCGGCTTGTGGTCCGAGATCAGCAAAAACTTCGGAATGTATGTTTGGGTTTTTTTCTCGAATTAAAATAGCATGCTTTCTAGCTGTGCGCTGATATTTTATGTGTTTTTGTAGATCCTTGGAAGTGGAATGTCAAATAAAATGTGGGAAGCTCTCTTAGAGCATGCAAAGACCTGTGTCCTGAGTGGGAAGTTTTTTGTTTACTATCATGATGATACAAGAAATACTGGTGCTGTTTTTAACAACATCTGTGAACTGAGTGGCCTTATTAATGGGGAGCAATATTTTTCTGCCGATTCTCTTTCTGACAGCCAGAAGGTGGGTATGATATGTGTTACATGCTTTATTTCTGTAATTAATCCTGCCATAGGTTGCATTTATACTAGTGGTGCCATAGTAGCTTTAGCTGCCTCTCTCTCTCTCTCTCACACACACACACACACACACACACACTCCCCTTTTCCTCCTTTCTATTGGTTAATTATACAAGCACTTAATCCATTACCTCACCCTCAACCCCATTCCTAGAAGGCATGGAGATGCCATTTGAGCTAGAGCTCATCGTCAAGTTTTGCTTACCTTCTACAAATCTGCTCTCAAAACATTGTGGCATTGGTACTCATAAAACCTATATGTGAGGTATCTACTCTAAGAAATCAAATCCTTCTCTGCTGTAATTCCTTTGTGTTATTGGCCAGATTCAATGATTATGTTTTCTAATGAATAAAGTCAACATAAACAGATCTTTAATCACTGATTTTTCCCTTTTTGGGCTGATTATCATGATTACATGCCTCATTTTCTGTCAATATGGTGCTTGTTGTGTCAAAGTTCTTTTACTTCAATTCTATTTTGGGCTTTTGATTTTTTTAGCCTCTATAGTACATTGCCAGTGTACTTGGAGTGGCTTTGGTTAATATAAGTTTTTACATTACTTATCAAAAAAAAAGAAAATAAAGATATTTATAAAAAAAGAGAGTTTATTTTACTTTCATAGGTTGTGTTAGAATGATAGTCAACAATTAACTTATTACTTCAACAATTAAACTTCCCCAACAGCAAATAATCTTCCTCTTCCCCTTGGTCTTCACTGTATGGTCTTCCTGTTCAGGAAAGTTTGAAGTATGTTCCCTCAAATTAATCTCTCATTTAGTTCCCCAGTTGTACAAGGAAATGAAGAAAATAATTGATCATCAGCCAACTTTGTTTGGCAACTAAGAAACCCCATAATTTTTGTAAATCTCTCCAAATATTTTTTTTATACCATTTTAAAGAGGGTTGCAGGAGTTGGATCAACTCAGTTCTGTTATTTGTTGGCCTTTTATGCTGATGCCTTAATAAATCTCTTCGTTTATGCTGAACACCCCTCATTCTAGTTTAAGACTTGCTGTGCAGAAATCAGTAGAAAGAAAAAAAAAAAAAATTACAAAAGACAAAAAGGACAGACAATGACATCATATGCTGAGAAGCCATGTAAGTTGACATGAGCAGCATGAGATACTGAGATGTAATTGTGATATTTACTGCAAATAAAGATATGCATAAGAGAGCGCCCATGACATCCAATCTAGTGGCATATCGCCCCCATTTATTAGGTTCGATCCGGGTTTTGAATCCCCTCACCTTCATTTAGTTCCCCCCCACTACCAACCAAAAAAAAAAAACACCAACCAACTTGACTGGGCCATTCATAATTTTCTTTGACTAGTCCATTATGAATACAATAAACTACTTATCAAAAAGAAACAAAGAATTGTGTATTAGTTTTAAGTATAGGTCATTTAATCTAATGAGACATTGCACTCTAATATTGCTGGCCATGTTTATAAACATGTTGGTATATGTAATTTTTAAAATTATTGGCATTTGAATACCATTGAGTTTCGAACATTGCAGGATGTTTGAGTTTTCTCTGGTAAAACTAATCATCAAGGTGTCGCTTTTGTAATTGCAGGTGTATTTGGATACATTGGTGAAAAAAGCTTATGACCATTGGGACCAAGTTGTAGAATATGATGGCAAGTCACTTATGAGCTTCAAGGAGAATAAGAAGTCCGGTACATTGCGGAATGACCAAAACATGGGGATAGTTGATTACTCTAATGCATTAAATCATCAACTGCCACTACCACGCTTGCCAGTTCCTTTGGAGCAACCTCCACTGGATTCTGGCTTACCTGTTGGAGGTAAGAGTTGGTGGTTACATTAAATCATAGGTTATTTGGAAATAAGTGTGTGGCCTTTGTTTTTGCCTCTTTTTCTGGCTGGGTGGGAGTTCAGTGAAGGATGGGAGGTGGGGTTGAGATAATTAGCTTTACCATACCGAATTAATGTTATGCAAAAGTCAATCAGCACAGTTTTGATTGTATCCCCACTTCATAGGATTTGACTTAGAAAAAAGAAATATATCTCTTGTGAATACAGATAAGCTGAATTGGTAGTAAGTAGTAACCTATAATTTGTGGTTAGTCTGTTTCTTACACTTCGGAAAATTTCTTGGAGAAGTC
The DNA here is from genome assembly GCF_001633185.2 of Quercus lobata. Lineage (NCBI taxonomy): Eukaryota > Viridiplantae > Streptophyta > Magnoliopsida > Fagales > Fagaceae > Quercus > Quercus lobata. The sequence continues at coordinate 97,376,896 of NC_044905.1, forward strand.
TTGCACTTCTCTTTTCAATGTTTTGGCACATTTCTTCCATTTCTCTCTGTTAGACACATAATTAAGTAAGATGGCAGCAAATAATTGGCGCCTACCTAACAAATTAGCACTTTCTTGTACCATTTGTAAGTTAGGTTGTAGTTGGGTCCGTAGGTGATGCTAATTTTTTGTTTTGTTGATCTCTCTCTCTCTCTCTCTCTCTCTCTCTCACACACACACACACACACACACACACCCTACTATATATACTCACAAATGTGTGCATTGTTTCACATGTTGCCACCCAATAGAGATGGTCTTTGGCTGAAGATGATGCTTGGTCTACATTAATTGCTCTGTTATGATTTTCATTTTTATTCTGTTACTGTTTTGTGAGCTTCAGGGTATAATGATAACCTGGCAACAAGGTATTCAACACAGCCGCAGATTGTAAATTCAAATTCTCGTAGCCAATTTGATAGCACTTCTTTTGTACCACATGACCATATGATCACCAATTCTCACCAGCCCCAAAGCACAAGAAATAATAACAGTGCTGTTGGGCTGGCCCTTGGTCCCCCACAACCATCTACATCAGGACTTCAGAATATCAACTCTACACTTACACCAGCTACTCTTAATCCTTTTGATGAGTGGTCACAAAACCGGGACAAGGGAGTTGAAGACTTCTTTTCTGAGGAAGAGATTCGCATCAGAAGTCATGAGATGCTTGAGAATGAGGATATGCAGCACTTGCTCCGACTCTTCAGTATGGGAGGTCATGCCTCCATTAATGTGCCGGAGGATGCGTATCAGTTCACACCATACGTGCAATCACCAATGCCAAGCTTTGACGAGGACCGTGGCCGATCTGGAAAAGCTGTTGTGGGTTGGCTGAAGATAAAGGCGGCTATGAGGTGGGGCTTCTTTATCAGGAAGAAAGCAGCTGAGAAGCGGGCTCAGCTTGTTGAGTTAGATGATGAATAGATGTTGCCCAGAGATTGCAATTAGGTTTTCTCCTCTAACCTTTGCACTAGTTTACTATGAAAATCATGCAAACTCTTCATGGTTGGTAGCAACTCCTTGAGGTTCGCTTCTGGGACTGCTTGAAATCATTGGTTTCGTAAGTCTTGAGGATCACTGATGTTGTTTGAGTATTTAGACAGCAGGGGTTTCTCCTCTTGTACAGTTTGCCTGTACAGTTGTTTCTGTTGATTACCCATCTTTCTATTAAGATGCTTCTCTTATCACCACTGTTGGTTTTTCTGAATGATATATATTTGCGTTTTGGGGTTCTAAGGGGGTAAATTTGCTTTTCAATTGATGGCCCCTTTGATGTTGTTGACTGATTGGGGGAACATTTTTAATATTTATGACTTTAATTTGTTGTTTCAATCATTTTGTGTACAAGGATGATGTCTTCTAATATCTTGTTAGCTGTTTCTATATTTTGATAAGTTCTTTGAGCTAATTTTTTTTTTGTTATCTTGTACCTACTTAAGATAAAAAAGTTCAATGTCATCGACTCATCGTTACGGTTAAGAATCTTATTTATTGACATGAATGATATTTCTGCACTACTATTTGATGGTTTGTCCTTTGTAGTACTCTAAAATTGAGCGATGTTGTTGAAAGTAACTCTTTTCTTTGGTGGGTTCATGTCAAGTTCAGTGCTTTGATTCTAGTTCTTACGTTTATTTATTTATTTTTTCTCGTATTGCTCCCCAAAATTTTCCATTGCACGACCACACAGGTAGAAGACCCCACTTTCTCCTCCTTTTTCAGTGCTTTGTTTTTCATGGAAGTCGAATATGTACACACTACACTGACACCAATTAGAGAAATCTTTCTGAAATTCCGTTCATCCTTTGCTGGGAATTGAATTTGACAAAGGAAAAGGTGGTGCTTGAATATGACACAGCCAGTTGTATTTTACGGTTTATTTATTAAATTAAAGACTATAGTTTAAAATTTTTATATTAATTCCTGAATTTTAAGATTGTTATAAATTTCTCAAAAAAAAAAGAAAAAAGAAAAGAAAAGATTGTTATAAATTTCAGTAGATTCTTTAGTTTCTCTAGTTTCAATTTAAATTCTAAACTTTTAAAACCTTATTATCAATTTAATCTCTCACTCAAACCAGAAAATCAAATCCAAATACTGGAGATTTGAAGTGATACAAGTTTGAAATTGCATGATGCGATTAAAAATAAAAGTATAAAAGTATAAACCTTAGTTAATTAGTTAGTCTTAAACTTTAAGGTTTAATTATAAAGAAAAAGTTAAATATTTTTTGGAACTATTAGAGTTTAATTTGAAACAATTCAAAAGATATATGGTTTAAGATGTAATCTATACTATTATTTAAGGGGTTTTTTCTATTTGGGATTTTTATTTTTTTAGTTCAAAAATGCCGTTATATCCTTAAGTTTAAATAGAGATAAAATTAAAGGACAATCTGGTAAAAATACAAATTTAATTTCTACTAAAACATTGCCTAAAAAATAGGACAACTTTCCTGTTAATTTTCAAATTGTTTTCTTCACTTATAAATTAGATTTTCAAAATAAAAATTATATATATATATATATAAAATAAAAATACTTTTTTTTGCTTAAAAAAGAAAGCCTCATTGTACGCATGAAGCGCGTGTAATGAGGTTAGTTTTTTATTAATTATGTTTAAGACTTTAAACGATCATTTCTATACTTTTTCAGAAGCAATATGATATATATATATTTATATATATATATATATTGGGTATGTATATTTCTTTCACAAATTAACAAGGATTTAATGCGAAATGTGTTTGATGATCTTCCAACAAATCCATCTTATCTGATAGAAGATGAATATGTCATCACCACCCCTTCCTTAAAATGAGGCACCGAAAGGGTGAAATATAATGGCTCTGTTCATCATTTTTTTGAGAGTCGTATGCTTTTAAAAATACTGATGATTACGTCCACATTCCACAATATACATTCTAAAACTGAAAAAGATGACAAAATCCATTATCCCTTTGTCTTACTTAGTTATTAGCGTTTCATACTCATTGAAGAATTCCAAGACTAGTATTTTTATTTTTATTTATTTCTTCTACTACGTTAAAAATAAATAAGTTACTATTCACTTTATAATCATTTTGTTTACCTGCGTGTCTATGTGAGGTCTTTGATAAATACGGGATAGGTACTGTAACTAATTTGTAAAAACCTAAGGAAATATAAATGAATTAATTTCTCTTTACACATCACAATTTTTGTACGCAAGTAGGGACCTCTCTCCCTCTATATATATATATATATATATATATATATATATATATTGATGCCTTGATGGGACTCTAATATTATATTTGATTAGGCGTAAATTGACAAATCTAGCAAATTGGTGAACAATGACCGGTCAATTTGACTGAAGTGGTAAACAGTAAGCATTGAGCGAAAAAAAATAAAAGATCTGCCTTTTGTTTTATTGAGAGACCTTTAGTTTATTTGATTTTTACTTCAATTGTCAAATTAATTATTAATGTTTAGTTGTTTACTTGTTGTCAATTTAATCCATCAATATGTTATATGTCAAAATGAGTCAATTTAGTCATTTTGTTCAACTTTATTAACAAATTAAGTCGTTTAATTTTTTAAATGAAATTTAAAAATCAATTAAATTAACATATTTGAGGACCAAATTGACTCATTTTTAAAAGTGAGGTTAAATTAAAAAAAATGAAACTTTGAAGAAAAATTTGACATTTGAAATAAAAGTCGAGATTAAGAATAATGTTAAAGTTATAAACTATTATTTTACAATATTTTTACAAATTGTTTTTGTGATAAATTTTTATTAATTCTCATTTTGATTTATCACTAAAATTATCTTTTCACTTACTACTATCTATTTACCACGTTAATAGTTTGTAAAGCATTTTGAAAAATAGTCTAAATTTGGCATTTTTCATTAAATTTTAGCAATTTGTTTTTCAAAGCCAAGAATCTAGCTAGTAATCTAGCGATTACGTGGCTTTTGTATACCGAATCGTGTGGAGAGCTATGACTGCACCTGTGGACACAGTAATCCTATAAATATAGAAGGTACGCAGAGATTACAATTGGGGTTTAGGGGGTTCCATTTCCCACAAGAAAAAGGAAACCCTAAGCCCCCAAGGAGCTCCCTTTTCACTCCAAATAATTTATGAGGTATTTTAAAATACCTCTCGTGCAACCAGATTTCAGCCAAGCTAGCCTATATCTATATGATGGTCATGTTGAAGCTAGTGGTGATCAAAAAGTTCGATTCAGTTAATTTCCTTGTCACCTTGTTGATGAAGTTCTAGCTATCAGGGCATGACATATGAAAGTGATGGGTCTTTCTTTCTCTCTTTCTTTCTTGCTCTTCGTTCTTGATATGTATCTTCCTTTCTTTTATCTTATTTTGGTGAACAAAAATGGAGTTTGTAGATGTTACTCAAAACCCTTTTCATGTAATTCTTGACATGATCATATAACTGTATTTACATTGCCTACACGTCTCTCTCTATATATATCTCTTGTCGGAGGATACACAGGGCATAATACAGATTTAGCTATTTCTATTTCTTTCTTTCTTTTTGATAATCATGGGTCGTTCTTGATATATTTTCCATTCTTTTATCTTATTTTGGTGAATAATAATGGAGTTTGTAGGTGTTACTCAAAACCCTTTTCATGCAATTCTAAACAAGATTAATGTATATACGTTTCGCTTGTTTTTGCTTTCTTTTTGTTTTTTGTGGTATAGTATATCTATCATAATAATCTGGTTACTGTTAACTGCGCATATTTCACAGCCTATATTGATCTATATTTCACTCATGGGAAGATTAAGGACGTTTTTATTTTTTAAATTTCTTCTAATTTTTTATAGTTAAATAGTGGGGAGTATGAGGTGGGTTCAAATCACATGGAATACCATAAAAGATTATAGACTATGACAAAACTAGTAAACTTTTATTCACCCTTACCCTCTTTCTTTGGAAGGAAAGAAGTCAAGAACTTTTTTTTTTTCCAAGAAATCAAGAACTTGGTTAACTTAATTGTTAACACAATCAAGAGGCCAAAGAAATGCTCGCTTGGCTGTTCTTATATCCTCCATTGACATAATGACATTTTTTGGTATATATTTGTGTTAAAGTTGTTGAGCTAATTAATACTAATAGGACTTCAAGATGGCAATAAATTCTGCAAGGCAGAAAGAGAAGGTCATAGCCTTTTACTTAATAATCTACAGTAATTGAGTTTCTTTGGATGAAAAAATTATTTGGCGTTTCAATTATATAGCTATTCGTTCATATGCATTTACAGAATAACAGTTCTTTATTATCTTAGAAAAGTACCAATAAGTGGTTCAGATAACACGATTTAAAAGGGTTGATGATATTGGAGATGTTTGATATACTGTATGAAGTATTTAAATAATAAATTGATGAAGAATGATGAGGAATGAAGTAAAAAAGAAAAGAAAAAAAGAAAGAAAAAGTAAAAAAAAGTGTAGTCTACCCATTTAGTTTTCTATAATTATTATGTCATAATTTAGACTTTTGGAAGTATCAGTGATCTTTAGATTTACTATAATTGTGAAACTAATTCATTAATGCTTTGGAAAGTCAAATTATTTTGCATGAGACACATATTTACTATAATCGATGAAATTTAAAAAATATATATATTTTCCTTCTTGGAGAGTTTATCTACTACTATAGATAAGCTTGGATGAAATTCTATCTAACCCATTACTTGGTGTCTCAAATGATGAGTATCCATTTGTATTTAGCTATATGACTTATTTAATAGTTATGTGACTTGTTTAAATAATTTAATGAGTCATGTAATTTAAAACACATTAGTTGAAATTATAAATCCTCAAGTATGGATTATGTGGGGCTAGAGAATTTGTGACCCCGGCTCACTTTACATTAGGGCCCAAGGCCCGCACCGAGGAGAGACGTTACTGAGGACATGCAGCGAAAGTCCAAATGGCCTAGAAATGCAGCCGAGGACGATTCTGTCCTCGGCATCCCAAAACGTAGAAGAGAAGAACGACACGCCATCAAAGGCAGCCCTCAAAGCGCTCCCAGGAGAAAAGACGAGTATAGTAGGACTCGCACGGGGGTACAGTGTGAGAGCGGATCAAGGAAAAGCTGTTACCTCTGTATTGAATGCGCCAACAAACGTCCTGGCCACATTAATGGGAAAAGACCCCTGAACAGTGTGGTTTCGGTTATTGCAACTAACAGAAAGTGGGGGAAGGCGGTTGATGGGACAAGCACTCGAGTAGTTACCTGCCTGATCAACAAATGGAAGGTCAGGATCAACTGAGAGGGACTATATAATGTAAGAATTCATCCATGGGAAGAGGGGGGGGGGGAAGAGCATTATGTATCGTCTCTTGGACCATTGTAACCTAGTGTAAAAAGAATAATAAGAACATTAAGCTCCTCAGACGAGGTCCAATGACCGGAGCCACTTAGGTCGTGCCGGAGAGAAAGTCTTCTTGGACAAACTCAGTTCATCTCTGTGCAATCATCATGAACACTATGACTAACGACTGTCCGTTCACCAAGGCCTAGCCTTTTAGCCCATTCTTTACAAATTTATTGTTTGGACCTTTAACGTTCGAACCCAACACCAATTTTGGGATCGTTACAAATTGAGTCCTTACAAATGCTTTTTCATCCCAAAAAAAAAAAAAAAAAAACATTAATGCTTTGAAAAGCTAAATAATTTGCATGAGACATGCATATTTACTTGTCTTCACATATTTATAATGAGTTCGAATTTTATAAGGTTGGTGTATAAAATCCATGTTCAGGAGTAATATTTGTAATAAAAATGTTGTAACAATAGTTCAAGTGGCAGAGTACATTGAACTTTATCCAATATCTTAAACACACACACACACACACACACACACACACACATATTTATACAGTTTTACTAATTTATACCCTTAAGAGTTAGGAAATACATTAATTAACCATTTTAGGAGATTTTTTGTGAAAAAAATTAAAAAGCGATAAATTTTTTCAACAACTTTTTCAATTTTTCATACAAAGTTTCTTAAGAGCATACATTAACCGGACACGTCTATATATAAAATTTAAAAATTAAAGTGTAATATTAATTATTGTTATACTCTTGTTGAGCCATATTAGTATAGTATTTTAGTCTAGTTTAGTCAATTTCAACTCATTTTGGTCCACTTCAAGTCAGCCCCAATGGATAACATAATCTTTGTTCCACTCTAAGAAATTTTAGCTCATGTCATTATATGAAGGCTGGCCCATGGCCATGGGTGAATTCTTAATTAGTGGTTCGTTCGTGATTGTATTGTTGTTTTATATGATTACTAGTTAAAGGCCAGTGCATTGCACGGTTTTATGATAAAATTTATAGAATATATGTAAAAATAATTATTATAACAAAATAAATAATTCTTATTAGTTGTGTTATAATATTATTTTAGTTACATGTATCAAACTATTTGCACATAAATTTTGCATTTAATGAATCTACATATGATTACAAACCTTTCTTAGGATATGCTTGAAATCTTTTATGACAAACCTGAAAAAAAAAATCAAGAAGAAAATTAAATTGAATAAAAAAAAAATAGAACCATATAGATTTTAAAGTTGCATATGAGTTTATGACCGCTTTAAAATAAAATTTTAGAAAATAGCTATCATTTCAACTTTGATTTTACTATTTTATTCAAATAAGTTTAGTCAAATAAGTTCGATAATTGCAAAGGAAAAAAACCCTATTTTATAGTGATGGCTTAAGAGTAAAAAAATCAATGCACAAAAAAAATTGATATTGGAAGAATGATGACTTTTTAAAGATTATGAAAATTCAGGAAATAAAGTTCCAAATATTTGCAATTAAAAACCCAAAAAAAAAAATGATTAATGAAAATTTGTTGGGAATAAAAAATTATACTAATAATTAGCAAAAAATATTAATTAATGTTGCAAACCAATACATAATTCTATGCATACTTTACATAAATAAGTATTAAGTGATAATATTCAAAATATAAATATAAAAAAAGAAAAGAAAAAGGGAACAACATGAATAAATCCAATTTGAAAAAATAAATTTTATTTTGTTTAAAAAAGTTATATAAAAAATCCTATTAACTTAATAGTGGCGTGTTTAAATGATCCAAAAAAATAATAAAGCATATACTTTTGTGCCTAATCACATCTAGCAAATAATAAAGCATTCAAAATATTGAAAGGCAATTTAAATTCATGTATGCTTGCATGAAATACGTACCTGTCCACCATTGCTAGAAAAAAACACAAAAACAAAGAAGAGAAATACATACCTGTAATACTTTGGATGCTAGGTTTGATAAAAACTTCTACTATGGATTTCACAGACATCAAATTGCCTAAGTAATAAATTAAAAAAAAAAAAAAACAAAAACAAAGGAGAGTTAGATTTCTAAACAACATAAAAATTATAAAAGAATGAGAATTATTAATAATAATGGGGGAGAGAAAAGAAGAAGAAGTTGTTATGCCTAAGAATATATAAGAATACACGGAAAAATAGAATATATATATATATATATATAGAGAGAGAGAGAGAGAGAGAGAGAGAGAGAGAGAGAGAATTTTCAGTTGTAAGGAAGTTAGATTTCTAATTACTCTAGGAATTATATGAGAAGAAGAGTTAATTTAGGATATGTGTTTTATCCACAAAATAAAAATGTCATATAGATTGAATGAAAAAAAAATGTTGACAACAATGACTTGAACGTAAGTAATAATAAAAAATAATAAAAAAAGAAAAAAGAAGAAGAAGTAAGTAAACGTGAATGATCTTAATAAGGAAATAGGATAGATTTAAAAAAAAAAATTTATTTATTTATTTTTATTTAGTTCTAATCAGTTTAGAATTTTAAAGTTATCTAAAGAAGAAGATTTATTTACAATTTTTGTTTTTTTTAAAAACATTTCAGGCACCTAATCTGAAATTTTTTAGATAAAAAGGTGTCATCTATATCAATTAACGTAGGCCTGGGCCTCATGTGTATCAATTAGTTAGAACTCTACATTAATGTTAATCATAATTCTATATTAAATATTAGTGTTTATCCAAAGAATAAAAAAGTGAAGGAAGGGATTGGATGAAGAACTTGGATTGTAATCTGTAAGGACTGAAATTGTATTGGCTCCAAAACCGGATTGGACTCAAACGCTAACGGCCCAAACAATTAACTTGTAGAGCGTGGGCATGAGAACTAGATCTATCCTAGAAGAAAAGTGATTAGATTTAACGTTCCAAGACAGTTTAACACAAGTATCCTCTGAAATCTATCTTCGCCATAGCTTAAGTAGTTTGTTTCATATGGTCTTCTTCTAAATAAAATTGTACCAGCCTCCTCCTCTCAGTGCATTTTTCTACGTTATATACTGCAGTCTTGGTGTCATCCTTACCACACACGTGTAGGTTAGATTCGGGGGATTCCTTCCTGTCCCATCCAACACTTCCTAGAACCATCATCCAGTAGCTGTAAGGCTGCTTGATCACTGTTCGGGCATCACTTCCATATTAATGCGGTCAGAGAGTTAGTTGAGAGGTAATTAATGCGGAGGTAGTAGCCTTTGAAGATATTTGTCTACCTTTTTATTCTTATCCCTAGTCCAATGTCCTACCCTTAGTTATGATGTAACCCCGAAGTAAGTTTGCGATGATAATGCACTCAGATTCACCTCAGACACATGTTGCCGAGAAGGTTTTTATCCTCGGACGGTTATTGGGCCCTATCTCACATTGTCTCTACTCCTTCCTCCATTTCATTCCCCTTATGACTTTATTTGGGCCTCCTCGGATGGTCTAACATCCTCGGATTGGGCCATAGGCCCAATTAATACTGCTTTAACAATACTTCCTAATTAATTGGTCCCCACATAATCAAATTAAAGTTTTTAATCAATTTAGAAATTATAGGAGAAGAAGATCACAACAAAAAGAATTTATATTTATTAGCTAGATTGATATTAGGGTTTTTTTTTTTTTTTTTTTTTTTATGTTAAAATTAATACAAAAAAAAAAAATTTTTACATGAAGCAGTATTTTTTTTTTTTTTAAGAGATAAAAATGAATTAGAATCCTGATTTTTTGAATTAGAGATAAGGATGAATTCCTGATTAATCTAATATTAATCAGCAGTTTTTTTTAGACATGAATTAGAGTCCTAGTAGTATATTGTTCATTTTTAGTTTAATCAAACTAAAATTTTTATTTACTTAGAAATTATAGTTGAAGAAAACTTATATATATATATTTTCTTAAAATCTAAAAATTTTAATTTTTTTTTGCAATTTGGTGCTACCACTTGGCACAACTACGACATTTAAGCCAAACTTTTATTATATATATATATATATATATATATATATATATATATTATAAAATCTAGTTATAGGCTTGTGCGTTGCACAGTTTTATGAAAAAACTTATAAAATAAATGTATAAATAATTATATATTTTAATAGATTCAATAAAGATAAAAGAAAAAATGATCAAGTGTAAATAATTATCTCACTAAAATAAGGGGTAAGATTTCTTCCTAAAAATAAATTAAATTGATAATTCCAAATTGAATTTTAAATTGATAATTATTTTAAAAAAAGTACTAAACAGTTGATGAATCTAAAATTAATAATCTTGATAATATTATAAATTAAAATTAAAGTTGATAATTCAAGAACACACGTGTAGAACATCTATATAATTTGATGTAACATAAAAATCAAATAAGAAAATTGTTAAAATTAATCTATTAATTCTAACCATATTTAATCATTAATTCTAAGACCCTAACCCTAAGCATATAAATTCGATCAAAGCTAAGAAAAATAGTTTAAACAAAAGGCAACCAATACACAAAACCTAATCAATTTAATAAAAACAAAATACAAAAACAAAGAAGGAGCCTTTAGAAACTTGACTGATAGTTTTTAGACCCCTTAAAACACAATTAATTTAACCTAGGTAATTAGCCAAGTTGTTACTTAGTCCAATGTAACAAATCTAGGTTATCACAATCACAAAGATCATATCATGCAAAGCAGCGGAAAGATAAAAAACATAAGATATGATCACCTAGGAAACCAAATCGGTAAAAACTTGGGGAGGATTTGACCTAACTATCCTCAAGGTAAACTTAAATTTACTATCTTGAAAGAATCGAAGTTCATGCAATAAGACTTACAAGCCCCCACGCTCGACTTCTTATTGCTACCAACCAGTAGAACTTATTGACATGACCACGTGCAAACTCCGAATTCACAAACTCCTTCTTTCTTGGATTCACCACCAGATACAAGCACACCCGCTTGTGTTTTCTTTAAACTTCAATGGCAGCAACCGAGTTGATCATCAAGGTGTAGATAATATCTCCTCCTTGAAAACCTTAAGTTTGTGTAAAGGAAAGCTCCTCTAGATCTCACAAGAGATTTATACAAACAGCAATATGAGCAACACTAAAACGTGGTTAGGGTTTGCTTTTTATACTTAGGACAAATTAGAAAACCCTAAAACGTTTTAAATAACTAGGGCTGAGTTGCAAATCTGCAAAAAAAAACATTCTGCCCGAGATTCGATCGATCGAGCCTAAGCTTCGATCGATCGAGCTAGGCCGAGATGCACAATACTTTTTGCATTAGCTCGATTCCAACTTTACATAAAATATACAACTTTGAACTAGACTAAAACACTTCTAAACACATTGTTTTGATCATGGTTTGCCAACAATACACATTAGAGTTCTAAATAAATAAATACCTAAGTCTCTAAAACCTAATATTGACAATGTTTTTAACTGTTTTGAATTCATTAATTAAAATCACATGAAGAAAAAAAAAACCAATAATAGCACTAAAGAAAAAAAAACAAAATGAAAAGAATAATAATAAAAGTGTTTTCAAACAGCTTATTTCATTTAAATATTTTATATGGTCTCAAAAGAGAGAAAGCATCAATTTTCAATCTAACACAATCAATTTCATTTAATTTGACAAATAAAATTTCTACCATTCTTACCTCTTCTTTCATATTGGAGAGTTGCGGGTATTTGATCTTGATTTAACTCCTCTATTTTATTTTTTTGTCAAACACTACACAAATTTGCAATTTTTATTGTCTTACCAACTTGCAATTCAAGCTTGTATCTGAAACATTGTTATTCCACTTAAATCAATTAGAATTTTTTTCAATAATATTTAAACATGAAAAATAGTAAATAAATAGAGTTATTTACATAATTAAATCATTATATATAATGAGATACATTCTAAAAGATACCACCAAATCCACCACAGTTGTTTATTACTTACTGAATTTTTGTTATATCATCGTTATATCATCCTTCTAGTTGTATTTGCACTTGCAAATACTTTGAAGGATCAATAATGACAAAATTTTCTCATACAAATATTTACCTTCTTTTCAAGAGCATTTCCAGTTCTAACTTCTAATTCGTATGTAGATAATTTTTTAATTAATTTACTTAAAATTAAATAATCAAATAGAAAATAAAAATAAATGAATATTTTTCTTTTAAGTTATATAATGAATGTGTATTGTGTGAGACTAAAATAATAATAATAATAATAATACCCAAAATGAGATGAATACAATTCATAAATTATTTTTTTGTGAAGTTAATTATATATTAATGATGGGGTTGGCTTCAAAAAAAAAAAAAAAAAAAATCAACTAAACAAAATGATGGCGTTGCAATCCATTTATTTTGGAGATAGGATTTTATTTGCTCTTAATAATAAAAGGATTAGATTAAGAATTTGGATTGTAATCTAATTTATCAACTTAGAAACTATAGGAGAAGAAGATAAGAACAAAAAAAAATTATATCTTTTTTTTTCATTAAAAGAAAGTACAAAAATTTCCATACGATGCATAGGCCTTAATCAAGAATTGCGTGTAAACTGAAAATAAGAAAATATTTCTTAGTTTCATTGAAATTAAATAATAAAATAGATAATAAAAATAAATTATTCTTTTACTTTTTTTTTGGAAGTGAAGTACTCTTTTAGTTTAAGTTAAAAAATAAAAAACCACAATATACACACAGATATAAATGAAAATGCCTAAGATTGAATATATAAATACAATCCATAAAATAATCTAAAACATGGTTTAGTAAAAGGTTCAATTAAAAAAATTATAATAAAATATTTATCTATAAATCTAAAATCGAAAAATCTTATTTCATTTAAATATTTTATATGGTTCCAAAGAGATTTTCTCTCTAACCTAATTAATTTCATTAAATTAGAGAATTAAAATTTTTCTGCTTACATCATTAATTTAGTATTTTTTTTAGTAATATTTAAACTTAAGAAATAGTAAATAAATAGATTTATTTACTTAATTAAATCATTATATATAATTAGATGTAGTCTAAGAGAATTATATAAGTTTATTTATTTTAAGATCATTATTACATTTATATTTGAAAAAAAATTGGTAATGATTAATACCTTGATGCTACCATTTAATGGTCCTTTTCCTCGTCTTGCTCTTCCTCCTAATCATTGGATCAAGCTTGTGGTGATTGTGTTGCATTGTTTATATTGGGAAATACTTGAGTTCACTAAAAAAAGAAAAAAAATCAAACTCGGCTTATTTGTACTCTTTTTCAAATTCAAATATTCTTTTTTTTCTTTACCTCATCCTCACACCCAAAAAAAAAAAAAACAACAAAAAACAAAAAACAAAACAAAAGAAGGGTGGGTATACCTGACTCATATGGTGAAATCCTATATCCAAAAATTGGTTCAGAGAATCAAAGATTCAAAGGTTTTAGTGCTCATAATCCCACAACCACTATTCTTTGTCAACGTATTCTTGTTCTTCGAGTTGATTACTATTTTGAGCCATTGCATTGCATTTTCTAGATTTTTGTGATGGGTGAAGTTAATCAACTTTTTTTGTGGGGGTGAGCTCACATAATGACAGGAGTACTAAATAGCTTAGTGTATAGGAATATTATTAGATCTGAGATTTGAGAAAAAAATAACTTGATGTGAACAAAAGAAGTAGATAACTTGATATGAACAAAAAGAAAAAAGGAACTTATCTAATCAAGAAGTTTAGGTATACTTTATCCCAAAAAAATAGTTAATTTTATTAGCTACAAAAAAGAAATAAATGTATAAATTTTTACGTGAAGCAGGGGAAGTAGAGTGAAGTAGCTCTTTTTTTTTTTTTTTTTTTTTTTTTTTTTTTTTTTAAGATAAACTACTAAAAAATTATTACATGAGGTGAAGTAGTTCTTCTTTTATGTGAAGTAGTTTTTTTTTTTTTTTAGTTAAACTAATTAATGATAATAATGAATTAGAATCCTTATGAGATAAACTGCAAAATGATAAGAATGAATTTTTAGTTTTTTAAAAATCTAAAAAATTTAATAAAATTTCTACAATTTGGTAAAGACACTTGGCGCAACCACGGCGTCTAAACCCAACTTTTATTATATATATTATGATATGATATGATATCAATGTAGTTGCTCTGGCCTTATATCAAACACATTGAAATTTCTTAGGCCCTTACATGACAATGACATAGATTGGCTCAAGGTGGGGAAGTATGGTATCGATTATGAAACAATCATTTTCCCAGTAATCTATATATTACTAAAAGTTGAAACGTAGCGTTTAATGCTGCTTCTCTCACGTTGCGCCACATCAGCTGTCACATCATTCTTTTTTTTTTTTTTTTTTTTTATAAATATAATTTGTCCTACAATTTTAAAATGGTTTTTACAATTTTCAGACCTATAAATCCCAACCCTATAAATGCAGCCCACTTCTTATTTATTTACTTCCATTATCACCTAATAATAAATCCAACCCACTACTTATTTATTTACTTCCACCACGTCATTATCCTATTTTTTTTTCCAATTTTTCTCTAATTTTTTTAACATTTACTTTTTTTTTTTAATATTTACACTTACCCTAACCTTTCTCCCTCCCTTACCTTTTCATCTCCCTCCCTTACCTTTTCATCTCCCCACTACCATCTACTTTAATATCACTCTTCATCTTTCCTTTCATCTTCTCTTATTTTGTCTCTTCTTATTCACACTATTTCACTATAAATTTGTCATTCTCTTTCATTCACTGCATAGTTTTTTCTCATAAAAAAAGGTTATTTCTCTCTCTCTCTCTCTCTCTGTCTGTTGATTTTTTTTTTTTTTTTACTTGCATCTCTGCTTTAGGTTTATAATTCTTAACTAATTTTCATAACTTTTTGGAATCAACGTTTGGTCTGTATGATGTCATTAATAAATCTTTGTTGTAGATAGGATATGATAGTGAAATACTACAGTTCCCTAGGATTGCTTGTAGCTGTGTTCAGCCTTGTACCTATAGAAGGCCAATGATGCTTAAAGTGTGCATGAAATAGAAGGCTATTGGGGAGAGAGATGGCCTCGCTGTTAAAGAAGATTTTGAGGTGCTAATGCAAACTAAATTTGCTGCTGCTATCATTGAAGAGGATGTAATTGTTACAGTTCATAGCAACTGACGATGCTTGAAGTGTGCATGAAATTAAAGGCTATAGGGGAGAGATGGCCTTGCTGTTAAAGATGATATTAAGTTACTAATGCAACCTGAAATTGCTGCTGCTATCATTGAAGAGGATGTAATTATTATGGTTCATACTAATTGACCATGAATCATGTATATGTCATGTATATTTTGTAAATGAAATACTAATATCACGTATATACTCTTGCAATTCTGCACAATTAATCTCTTTGTTTATGTGTTTCAGTGTTTTTTGAATATAAAGGATGTCAACTGTAGTTGCACGATTTTCCTGGCCCAAATTTGTTTGATCAGGCCCTGGCCCAAAGCGCAACTCACAATAAATATTTGTAGAGGATGGGTCAAAGAACTTGGTCTCAGTGAGTCTGTTCGGTCTGATACATGGAAAGCATTGTTACAAAAAAATAAAAACACCAGAATGGATCTCTCACGTATAAGTTTGTTTCTTTAGTTCCTCATACAGAAATTTTCGTCCCCTTCTCTAAGGGACTCCACTACATTATATAGTTCCCTTCTCTTATCTCAACCCTACACTTGTTGACTATCTAAGCACCTACTTGAGTGGCTGTCCCATCAGACGCCTTCATCTCTCCCCATGTGAGTTGCAGAGGCCAAGGCGGTACTGTTCAGGGGTCATTTCCTCATTAATGCGGCCAAGTGGGTGGTTGGGGCGCAATTAATGTGGTGGTAGCTCTCCATGGGATATTTTAGATTTTATTCATTTTATATGTTGGGAGGATGAACTGAAGTGGCTGGGGAGAGTTCCTCGTCTGGGCTTCGTGATGTCCGAGGAGGAGTTACTCCTCGGACATGTTTCCCTGGCGTTTATGGGTTTGAGTAATGCTTCATACGTGGTTTCTCTTCGGATAGGACGCTCCTCGGACGGGCCTGAATTTGGAATAGCCCATTATTTCTGGGCCGGGCCCCACATTAGCCCCTAAAAACTCCGGTTTTTATCTCCCTCCGAGGAGGAAAAGACGGGGTTTTGATATTTTGGGAGAGGGTGGAAATAAGGAGAGCATGTGGCGCGCGTGCGGACCGTTACTTCTGACGCGCTGCAATTTACAAGGCGCGGCCATTAACTTCTGGAGGCGTTATGTTCCCTCATCCAACGGTGTGGCGTAGATCGAACGGCTATCGTTTTCTTCCGTATTTTTAGGCAGGAGCGATCTTTTCTCTCTCCTCCTGGCTATATAAGACGTCATAGGGGGTCAGTTTCTTCTTTTACCTGCATTTCACAAACCTTTAGAGGCTTCCAGAGAACTCCATCGAACCCCAGAGATACACGGACACTAGCGACCGTTACGCCATCGTAGCCGTTTTTGTGAAGCGTTTCGTCCACGAGAAATTCCCAGGCGCCTCATTGAACGCTTTGTGAAGGTACCAGTACATTTCGTTCATCTTGCTGTTTCAATTTCCTCCTCGGACTCTACTTTCTTTCTCTGAGTCTTTACTTTTGTTCCTCGGTTCAGTCCAGATGGGTAGATTTGAGAAATTAGTTAACACCCCCGCCGCTATGGAGGCCTTTAGGGCTAAATATCACATTCCCCCGGGGGTTGGGCTACGGTACTGTCCTCTTGAAGGAATATTGACAGATAGGCGTGCGGGAGAAGTCGTTATCCCCATGATTGCCTTCATAGAGGGAGGGATGACACTTCCCATGCGTAGGATTACAAGGGAGTACTTGTTCAACCATAGGTTGACGCCGTACCAGTGTGCCCCAAATATGTTCAAGATACTAGGCTGTGTAGATGTTTTAAACGAGCGGATGAATCTAGGCCTTACTTGGCACGATGTGGCTTATCTCTATGAATGTCATCGCCTCGGGGATGAGGGGTATTATCTTAAATCCCGGAACGAGGACGTTAGGTTGATCTCTTGTCTCCCAATATCCAATAAGACAGTGAAGAATGATTTCCTTATTGCTTCTGGGGAGTGGTTCGACGGTATTCATTATCCAACTCGGGCAGGAAACCCAGGTGCGGCGTCTCTAGGATCGGTCCCTTTTGGGATAGGATTTAGCATTGAGGGGTTACACTTTTTGCTTTCTTTATAATTGGAAGATTTCGTGGACTAATCCCCTTTTCCTTGATTGTTTGCAGATAAAATTCACGTCGCCCCTCGGCTAAACTTTGTGAACGTGCCAGCCCTGAACTACCTTCTTAGGTCAGAGATCTACGTTTCCCAGGACGGGCAGTTGCGTGCTGCCCACCTGGTTCTGGGCTATCAACCGCTGAGCAGCTCTTTCCAGGCTATCGGTCACGCCATAAGGGCTGGTAGTCCGAGGTTGGCTCGGATTGACGTGTCCAGGGACGGGTTCTTAGCTGAACACGATCTGCCACCAGTTGTGTTGCCCGGTGTTAGAGATCCCTACTTGGCAGAGCAGCTACCTCCGCTAAACGAGCCTGGTGCTGCCGCTTAGGTCGAAGAGGAAGCTGAATCATCTCGTCTTTTCCTTGAGGCAGAAATAGACGAGTTTTATTTTGAGGAGGAAGTTCAACAGACCCCCCTGGTGGAATTCTCTGATCCCGAAGGAGAGCGGGACCGACATTCTGCAGTTGGTGTTCCTTCCATCGTTCTCTGCTCGGACGATACTTCGGACGAGGAGATAGAGCCCATGGCAGAAAAAGGAAAAACTCTAAAGGAGCTGATGGCCTCCCGAGGGAAAGGACGGTTGCCGAAGGGACAGTCCTCGAAGGCGCCAACTCCACCACAGGGCAAGACCCTCCCTCCTGTGGCTCCTACGGACACCTCAGACCTTGGCCTTAAGGTCAATCCGGACCTAAAGAAGAAAAGGCCGGCCGACACTCCTGAGGAGGGCGAGGTGGTTGCTCAACCGACCAAGCAACAAAAAACCACTCGCGCGCCAAGGAGCAGAAGGGGCAACTCCTCGGAGAGTCGAGACGAGGAGACTCTTGCGGATGTACGTGCTACCCCGCGTGTATGGGGCCCCAGATTAGAGCTGGATGGGGTGGCCATTCCCTACAATGCTTCGATCCGAGATTACAATCGAGGCCGGGCGGGCTACGTGGCCGAGGCCTTAGAGCAGCCCCTACTCCTTCCTTGGGATATGGAGGCTTATAGGCGGTTCTCTCAGCCCGAGATCTTCCTATCCCTTAAAAGGGATCTCGCGATGGTAAGTAATCCTTTTACTGTTTTATTACTTTATTTGACCTTAGATTACAACAATCTTGTTTCGTTTGTAGATTACCCAGCAGGTATTCGTGGCTGAGGAATTTTGCCGTGGTAACAGTAGTCGGGCTGAGGTCGAGAACCAGGCGCGAGCGGAGGTGGAGAAAACCTTGGGGTCCTTCCAGCACGATTACGCTGAACTCATGGACAAGTTCAAAGAGTCGGAGAACCGGCGCAAGTCTGCAGAAGCTGGTTTGAAGAGTGCTGAGGCCCAGGCGGAGGACCAGCGCAAGGAGCTGTTCTCGACCCAGCTTAACCTTGCCACCGAGAAACAGGCAGTGCAGGATCTTAAGACCGCTCTGCAAAGGGTCGAGGATGAGCTGCGACGGGTCAAAGAGGAGGCCCAACTGATCCGAGAGGCCACAGAGGCTGAGAAGAGTGCTGCACGCCAGCTCGGGGCCGAAGAGACGGAGGCTAGGCTATCCGAGGAGATCCCCGAGGTATGCCGGGAGTATTGCGATATCTCATGGTCTCGTGCCCTTGACGCGGCGGGAGTTCCTGCTGACTCGGCGCTGAGACTGCCCGAGAGCATTTTCTACCCTAAAGAGATCCGAGCGCATCCTGATGGTGTCCAAGTAGCCTCTAAGCAGGATCTGGCGACGCCTGATGCTGTCCTTGTGCCCGATATGGCGAATGATCCCGTCGTAGACTCTACCATCGAGGTTCCGCCTCCTCAGCCTGAGCAGAAAGAAGATCCTCCTGCTGAGGCTTAGCCTTCTAGGCTTTTGATCTTTGTACTCTTTACTTTTTGACCGAGAGTCGTCCTATTCTCCCGCTCTTTTGTAAGGACCTCTCCTTCTAATGTATTCGGAATATTAATATAAAATGTTCGTTTTGCTTACTATAGACGCACGTCAGTAGCGCTCTTCTTTAAACATTTGCAACTATGTAGATACAGATAAACGGTTAAGAAAAAAGGGGTTTTTGGGCTGCGCATCTGAGGGTTGCGATGGTGCCAGACTGCGCGCACGTATAAAAATGGTCTCCTTTAAGCAATGATCTCCCAATCTACCATAAGCAATAATTTCCCCCAAGTCTGTGGCCCGAGGAGCCATGCAGGACTTAGGTTCTGTTTAAAGCTATGAATAGTTGTCTTTAAGTATTAATTTCCCCTTAGTCTGTGGTCCGTGGAGCCATGCAGGACTAGGTTCTGTTTAAAACTTATATTAGTAATAATTTCCCCCAAGTCTGTGGTCCGAGGAGCCATGCAGGACTTGGGTTCTGTTTAAAACTATGAATAGTTGCCTTAAGTATTAATTTCCCCTTAGTCTGTGGTCCGTGGAGCCATGCAGGACTAGGTTCTGTTTAAAACTTATATTAGTAATAATTTCCCCCAAGTCTGTGGTCCGAGGAGCCATGCAGGACTTGGGTTCTGTTTAAAACTATGAATAGTTGCCTTAAGTATTAATTTCCCCTTAGTCTGTGGTCCGTGGAGCCATGCAGGACTAGGTTCTGTTTAAAACTTATATTAGTAATAATTTCCCCCAAGTCTGTGGTCCGAGGAGCCATGCAGGACTTGGGTTCTGTTTAAAACTATGAATAGTTGCCTTAAGTATTAATTTCCCCTTAGTCTGTGGTCCGTGGAGCCATGCAGGACTAGGTTCTGTTTAAAACTTATATTAGTAATAATTTCCCCCAAGTCTGTGGTCCGAGGAGCCATGCAGGACTTGGGTTCTGTTTAAAACTATGAATAGTTGCCTTAAGTATTAATTTCCCCTTAGTCTGTGGTCCGTGGAGCCATGCAGGACTAGGTTCTGTTTAAAACTTATATTAGTAATAATTTCCCCCAAGTCTGTGGTCCGAGGAGCCATGCAGGACTTGGGTTCTGTTTAAAACTATGAATAGTTGCCTTAAGTATTAATTTCCCCTTAGTCTGTGGTCCGTGGAGCCATGCAGGACTAGGTTCTGTTTAAAACTTATATTAGTAATAATTTCCCCCAAGTCTGTGGTCCGAGGAGCCATGCAGGACTTGGGTTCTGTTTAAAACTATGAATAGTTGCCTTAAGTATTAATTTCCCCTTAGTCTGTGGTCCGTGGAGCCATGCAGGACTAGGTTCTGTTTAAAACTTATCCCCCTAGGAGCCATGCAGGACTTGGGTTTGTTTAAAACTATGAATAGTTGCCTTAAGTATTAATTTCCCCTTAGTCTGTGGTCCGTGGAGCCATGCAGGACTTGGGTTCTGTTTAAAACTATGAATAGTTGCCTTAAGTATTAATTTCCCCTTAGTCTGTGGTCCGTGGAGCCATGCAGGACTAAGTTCTGTTTAAAACTTATATTAGTAATAATTTCCCCCAAGTCTGTGGTCCGAGGAGCCATACAGGACTTGGGTTCTGTTTAAAACTATGAATGGTTGTCAGTAGCTCAGCAAGCAGCGGATAATCATGAAAGAAAACGTATGCTAAGCCATTCTCATTAATAATAATATCTTCTGAGGTTATTTACATTCCATGGTCGAGGTACAGCTTTTTTATCTAAATCTTCTAGGTAGTAGGCGCCTATTCCGGCCACGGATGTGACACGGTATGGTCCTTCCCAGTTGGGCCCCAGCTTGCCCCAAGAGGGGTTCTTTGCGCTGCCAAGAATCTTCCTCATTACGAGATCACCTGGCCCCAGAGGCCGTGGTTTGACGTTAGCATCATACCCTTGTCTCAGCTTCTGGTGATAATAGGCCACATGAATCATCGCTTTTTCCCTTCTTTCTTCGGCTAGGTCCAGACTCCGTTCCAATAACTCGTCGTTATCGCTTGGGGTAAACGATCTAGACCTCAGTGTGGGAAAGTTGTTCTCAATCGGGAGCACGGCCTCAGCCCCGTAAGTCATCGAGAAGGGGGTCTCACCGGTCGATCGTCGCGGCGTCGTCCGATAAGTCCATAAGACATGGGGGAGTTCTTCTACCCATCTCCCCTTCGCCTCGTCCAACCTCTTCTTCAGTCCGTGCACTATGACCTTGTTCACGGCTTCGACCTGTCCATTTCCCTTAGGGTAGGCGGGGGTGGAATATCGGTTGATGATTCCAAACTCGCGGCAATACTCCCTAAAGTTTTTACTGTCGAACTGCAGACCATTGTCGGAAATGAGTGTACGTGGGGTCCCGAAGCGGGTGATGATGTTCTTCCAGATGAATTTTTGGGCGTCCACGTCCCTAATGTTGGCCAATGGTTCAGCCTCCACCCATTTAGTGAAGTAGTCCGTTCCGACTATTATGTATCGCTTGTTCCCTGCGGCCTTGGGGAAGGGTCCAACTAGATCAAGGCCCCATTGTGCGAACGGCCATGGACTCGAGAGGGGGTTGAGAACTCCTCCGGGTTGGTGGATATTCGGGGCGAATCTTTGGCACTGATCGCACTTCTTGGCGTATTCTTGGGCCTCTCTCTGCATGTTCGGCCACCAGTACCCCTGGGTAAGTGCCCTGTGTGCCAGCGATCTCCCTCCGGTATGACTTCCACAAATCCCCTCGTGTAACTCCTCAAGCAGAGATTCGGATTCTTCTGGGTGTACGCAGAGTAGGTACGGTCCAGAATATGAGCGTCGATATAGTTTGTGGTCCTCTGACAGCCAAAACCGAGGAGCATTCCTTCGTATTTTCTCGGCTTCCAATTTCTCTTCCGGCAAGACGTCGTTTTGCAGGAAGTTCTTTATGGGATCCATCCAGCTGTGACTCTTTCTGATCTGGTGGACTCTGGCAGGGCCTCTACTGATGGGACTTGCCTTAGCTAGATCTTCAACCAGGATTACTCACGGCAGATTATGTGCCGAGGACGTGGCGAGAGTGGCCAGCGAGTCCGCATGGGTGTTGCCACTCCTGGAAATGTGTGTCACATTGAAGGACTCAAAATTCGTCTGCAGCCGCCTGACTTGTCCCAGATACTCTTGCATCCTAGTGTCTCGGGCTTCCAGCTCACCCATCACCTGTCCGACTACCAGTCTGGAGTCCGAGAACGCTTCTATCATTTTTCCGCCCAACCTTTGAACCATCGTCATCCCTTGTAGTAAGGCTTCGTATTCGGCTTCATTGTTCGTAGCCGAGAATCCGAGCCTTAATGATTTTTCAATGGCAGCACCGTCCGGGGATATTAAAACTATCCCAACTCCTGACCCTCTCTGGTTGGCTGCACCATCTACGTAGACCTTCCAATGCGTGTTCCTTCCTGTTGAGATCGCACCAACCGACTTCCCATCCATGTCCTTCTTCTCGGTTATTGTTTCTATGGAGGGCTCAGCAAACTCCGCTACCAAGTCCGCGAGGACCTGCCCTTTGATGGAGGATCTGGGCATATATTTTATATCAAAGGCTCCCAAGAGCGCACTCCACATGGCGATCCTTCCAGTATAGTCAGCGCTTCGAAGCACTGCTCGGAGGGGAAGCTGAGTCAGAACGATGACTGTGTGCGCCTGAAAGTAATGAGGAAGTTTTCGGGTTGCATGCACTATTGCCAGGATTGCCTTTTCTAAAGGTAGGTATCGCACCTCGGCCTCATGTAGTGATTTGCTCACATAGTACACCGGTCGCTGCACCCCATTATCATCCCGTATCAGTACCAGGCTTACAGCGTGGGGAGCTACGGCGATGTAGGCAAACAGCACCTCATCCGCCTCAGGGCTGGACATGATGGGTGGTCGGGACAGGTAGTCTTTAAGTTGCTGGAAAGCCTGAACGCAATCCTCCGACCATGCAAACTCTTTCCACTTGTTTATCAGGAGGTAGAAAGGCCGACATCGATCCGCCGATCTCGATATGAACCGGTTCAACGCCGCAATCATACCAGTGAGTTTTTGTACTTCCTTCGGATTCCGAGGAGCCTGTAGGCTGTTAATGGCTTTGATTTGATCGGGACTTACTTCTATTCCCCTGTGGGTGACCATATACCCTAGGAATTTCCCAGACCCTACCCCGAATGAACATTTGGAGGCATTCAGCCGCAACCGGTGCTCCCTTAATACGGTGAAGATTGTTCCGAGGTCCTTCACGTGCTCGGACGCCTTTCTACTCTTGACGACCATATCATCTATATAAACCTCAATGATCTTGCCCAGTTGTGGTTCAAACATCCGAGTCATCATTCTTTGGTAGGTTGAGCCTGCGTTCTTTAGGCCAAACGGCATCACCTTGTAATGATAATTTCCGATGGGCGTCATGAAAGCCGTTTTCTCTTGGTCCTCTAGCGCAAGGGGTATCTGATGATAGCCTTGGAAGGCGTCCAGGAAGCTCGTCCGAGGGTGCCCCACGGTTGCATCCACCAATCGATCAATTCGGGGTAGGGGGAATGGGTCCTTTGGGCATGCCTTGTTCAGGTCCGTGAAGTCTACGCAGACCCTCCATTTCCCTGTCTTCTTCTTTACCACCACCGTGTTTGCCAGCCACTCTGGGTAAAAGACCTCTTTGATAGCCCCCGCTCTTTTTAGCTTTGCCACTTCGTCTTTTACGGCACTAGCATGTTCCTTTGAAGGGCGTCGGGGTGGCTGCTTCTTCGGAGTGGAAGAGGGGTTGACGTTCAGGTGGTGACAAATAAGGCTGGGATCGACGCCCGGGGCGTCGTAGGCTTCCCATGCGAACACGTCGACATTTTCTCTAAGAAATCCGACCAGTTCCTCCTTTTCCTGAGAGGGCAATTCCGAGCCGACCAGAAAGAACTTCTCCGGGTCGTCGTTGACAGCGATTTTATCTAAACTTTCACACCCTATCTCCTCGGCCAGTCCGTCGTCCTGCTCTGCCGAGGCGGCTGATTGCTATAAACTTTCAGGGGCCGAGGACTCGGCATGGGGCCGATGTAAGACGGCGGCCACCATACACTGCCTGGACACGGCCTGATCTCCTCGGATCTCTTCCACTTGTCCTTTGGATGGGTATTTCACCTTCTGATGGAGTGTGGAGGTTACTGCTTCCAGGGCGTGGATCCATGGCCTGGCGACTATCGCGGTGTAGGGTGAGTAAACGTCGACGACGATAAAATTCACTTCCACCACCTCCGCCCCAGTCTGTATGGGTAGTCGGATTTGCCCTTTTGGCGTAACCATTCTCCCCTCGAAGCTAAGAAGGGGGGAGTCATAAACTGCCAAATCTTCTGGCTTCAGGTTCAGCCCCTTGTATAGATCATGGTACATTATCTCTACTGCACTTCCCGAATCCACCAACACCCTTTTCACGTCAAAGCCCCCAATCCTCAGAGTGACCACCAAGGCATCATCGTGGGGTTGAATAGTTCCTCTCTTATCCTCATCCGAGAACCCCAGTATCAAAGAGCTTCCCTTTTTTGACCTTTTGTGTTCCCTCTGCCTGCTCCCGGAGGGGAGCCGATCAACAGCTAACACCCTGGGGATGGGTGGTCCCGTTCTTCCTGGTGCAGCGAAGATGACATGTATTGTCCCGGTGGGTGGTCTTAAGGTTACGTCCTTTCGCGGCTCTTGTGCTGCTTGGCCGGTGTAGCCACTCGACGGGTGCAGCAGGTGACGTAACTTTCCCTCTCGGACCAACTGATCCAGATGATTCCACAGATTCCTGCAGTCCTCAGTAGTGTGCCCATGGTCTTGATGATAGTGGCAGTACAGGTTTTGGTTACGTTTGGAAGGTTCTCCAGCCATCTTTCCCGGCCACCTGAAATAGGGTTCATCTCTTACTTTCTCCAGTACCTGTTGTACGGGCTCTCTGAATATGGCATTCATTGTTTGCGGGTTACTCTGCCCAGCCTATCGCGTAAAATCTCTCCTCGGCTGACCATGATTGTGCCGTTCCAACCTGAAATCATTTGCTTTGGGGTGGATAACCTTCTCCTTCCCCCTCCCTTGCAGCTGATCTTCCTCCACTCTTTTGTACTTGTCTATCCTATCCCTCAACTGATCAACGTTGGCAACTGGTTTACCAGTGAGGGACTTCCTTAAGCCATGGTCGGTGGGGAGGCCGCTTTTGAATGTGCTGATAGCGACAGCATCGTGGTTATCATCCAGGTCATTATATACTTCCCAGTATCTATCGGAGTATGCTTTCAGAGTCTCTCCCTCGTGCATGGACAAGGACAATAGCGAACCGAGGGGCCTGGGGACTCTGGTGTTGGTGATAAAGCGAGAGCAGAAATCTCGAGTGAGCTGCTTGTAAGAGCTTATGGAATTTGTCTTCAGGCCGTTGAACCACCTCATCGCCATTGATCCCAAGCTGGACGGGAAGATTTTGCACATAAGGGCCTCATTTTGCGAGTAGATCGCCATCTTTTGGTTAAATTGACTCACATGCTCTACCGGGTCTGATCGACCGCTATAAATGGCGAATGCTGGTTGGTTGAACCGTCGAGGTAGCTCAGCCCCTTCAATTCTATACGTGAAGGGGGACCTTGAAACCTGATCCAACGCCTTCTTCATGGCGTCGTTTCCCGAACCCTTACTAGATGCGCTCTCATACTTCCGCACAGGGCGTGGTTCCTTTTCGTAGGTAAAGGTTTCACTTGGGGGGGTCCTTGACCTCCGTCGGTAACTCACATCCTCCGCATTAGAGGACTTGTCTGAGTCTGAAGGAGATCGCCTTCGCTGTGCTCGTCGTAGCTTCCTTTTCAGATCATCTATCTCTCGCTGCATGGCCTGGTGACTATTTCGCTTCTGGGACACGTGACTACCTATCTGAGTGTGACTCTGGCTTGTCCGGATAATATGCACACTTCCCTCGCGATTTCCCCTGTGGCCTGGATTGACGGGGTTATTTTGCCTCTGGGACTCGGCGGGTTGTGTCTGTTGGGAGTCAGCCTCGTGAGGATTCTCCTGGTGCGGACCTAGTTCTGCCATGCTTGACCGTTGTGCTAACTGATGCTCTAGTTCTCCCCACAGACGGCGCCAATTGTAGTTGCACGATTTTCCTGGCCCAAATTCGTTTGATCAGGCCCTGGCCCAAAGCGCAACCCACAATAAATATTTGTAGAGGATGGGTCAAAGAACTTGGTCTCAGTGAGTCTGTTCGGTCTGATACATGGAAAGCATTGTTACAAAAAAATAAAAACACCAGAATGGATCTCTCACGTATAAGTTTGTTTCTTTAGTTCCTCATACAGAAATTTTCGTCCCCTTCTCTAAGGGACTCCACTACATTATATAGTTCCCTTCTCTTATCTCAACCCTACACTTGTTGACTATCTAAGCACCTACTTGAGTGGCTGTCCCATCAGACGCCTTCATCTCTCCCCATGTGAGTTGCAGAGGCCAAGGCGGTACTGTTCAGGGGTCATTTCCTCATTAATGCGGCCAAGTGGGTGGTTGGGGCGCAATTAATGTGGTGGTAGCTCTCCATGGGATATTTTAGATTTTATTCATTTTATATGTTGGGAGGATGAACTGAAGTGGCTGGGGAGAGTTCCTCGTCTGGGTTTCGTGATGTCTGAGGAGGAGTTACTCCTCGGACATGTTTCCCTGGCGTTTATGGGTTTGAGTAATGCTTCATACGTGGTTTCTCTTCGGATAGGACGCTCCTCGGACGGGCCTGAATTTGGAATAGCCCATTATTTCTGGGCCGGGCCCCAATATTGATTTTATGGGAAAAGTTACATAAAATATTGAGATTTAAAAAAAAAAAATTACAATCTACTAAAAATGCTTTTTAAATATTTAAAACATTTCTATTTTTTATATTATTGACGTGTTTAAAAAAAATATAAACAGATTATTGGCTTTATATATTCATCTTTGGTGGTTTAACATTATATATAATTTTATCTTTACATATTTATCTACTTTAATTTAGATGTTTATAACTAAATAATATTATCAATGAAGAGTAAAAAAAACCAAAAATAATGTCTATACATATCTATACTATATATAATAATGGAGTTTTGTAATAAATTTTATAAAGTTCTTTATGCACTACATCTTTAGCATCTTTTATTTGTTTATTTGCAATTCTAACTTTGTTCAACTTTTCATCTTCTTCAATTATTGTCTTTTTAGTTCAATATTTCATCCCCTCCAATAATTTTTTTTTTTTTAATTTTCATTTGATTTTCTTTAGATTTTAAAAAATTTTCCATTATATCTTCTTAAATTCAATAGTTTCACTTCATTCAACCTTTCATCTAATTCCACCCTAGGCT